>NW_004443965.1:4313916-4342548 GCF_000243295.1 Trichechus manatus latirostris
AAAAAAGAATGCTAGGGGAGCTTGCTGTTGGAGAGGAGAGATGAGAGACTATGAAATGGAGAAAAACAGAAAGGGGAAGAGGAAGAAAAGAAAAGAATGAATAAATAAGAATGATAAAGTTTAAAGAACCACAAAGTTCCCAGGGATCCCACCAGTGCAGCTATGAGGTCTGAGGAAGTCGCTGTCAGGTGTTGCAGTACAGCCTGGCCAGAAGGTATAGAGGTATACAACACCAGGTATTCAAGGAACAGAAAGAGAAGGAAGATATAGAGAGACGAGAAACTGAGCAATGAAGAAAGACAAAAAGGGAAAAAGAGGAAAAAGAGAACAAAACAAATTAAAAAAAACACAAAAAACAAGAAAGGCCCCCAAAGAAACAGAAAAAAAAAAAAAAACAACTCAACGTAAAAAGAAATGCTCTCAGGGATCCCTCTGCACTTCTGTGGAAGCCGAAGGGGAGTCTCTCTGCCACGCAGCTCCGCCTGGCCAGAAAGGGCTCCCAACTCAAGAAAAGGAAAAGAAAACAAACAAACAATTCAAAATAAACAAATGAACAAAAGCCCCGGGATCCCACCAGCATGGCAGCCCAAACCAGGAAGCAGCTCCACACTTGAACGGAGCTCCGCGGCCCCTCAGGAAGAAGGAAAGATGGCGCACGGATCCAGGTACTTGAGCGAAGGGAGGGGGAGGTGGCGAGAGGCAAATAAGAAATCAAAAGAAGCAGGAAAAAAAAAAGCAACACTAGCAGCCAACAAATGGCACTCAGAGAGCCAGCTAGTGCGGGCTGGTGTTTCTGGATGAGAGACTGTGTCCGTGGGAAGCAGAGCGGGCTGAGTGTGGGTGAAGAAGGGTAGAGAGTGGGAAAGCATATATCACAGATTACCGGAGCTCTGCAGCCCCTCAGGAAGAAGCAAAGATGTCGCACGGAGCGAGGTACTCAAGCAAAAGGAGGGGGAGGTGGGGGGAGGCAGGGAAGAAATAAAAAGAGGTGGAAATAAAGCAACACCAGCAGCCAACAAATGGCATTCAGAGAGCCACCCGTTGGGGTGTGTGGAATCCAAGCAGCTGCTGTTTCCCGGTCAAGAGACTGTGGCTGCAGGCAGCAGAGGAGGCCAAGTCGGGGTGAAGAAGGGTGGGGGGTGGGAAAGCGTATATCGCCAATTAACGGTTGTTTTGTCTCCTGCTGGAAGCTCCATGAGGCTGCTTTCTCGTACCCCCTGTTTGCTGGTCTCTGATAGGAGTCCCAAGATGGCGGATCTGTGCTGCATTAGCTGGTAGGGGACCTCTTCATGGATCTCTCCTCGCTCTCTGTTCTCTCAGTTTTCTCACTCCATTTGGTGCTTGGCTGAGTTCTTTATCTCTTCATTTGATGTTTTAGGGTTTCAGGATTGTTGTATTCTCTGTTCGGCTTAGTTTTTTGGATCTTTGCTGGGGAGGGACGGCATGGTGCTTCTGCCTAGAGCGCCATTTTGCTGGAACTCCTTCTGAGGCTTTCCTGAGATTACTTATAGATTAGAAAATTGAGACATAGAAGTATTCAACTGGTTCCTTAAAGTTGGCGGTGAAGTTGAAGGGAAGGCAGGCTCTTTCAGGCTGGATGGGTTTGTGGCAGGGCTGCCACATTGCTCGACACTCTGTCTTCTGTGTGATGGTATCTCCTTGGAGTTGTGTGGTGCCTCTGCTGTGGAGGGGTGATAGCCCCAATAGCTCAGCCTCCCTGGAGGAATCAAAATGACTGTGAGGGACAAATAGGCTTGAGGTTGTCCCTCCACCCAACAACAGTACCCAGCGGCTGGGAGTCCAGCCCCTCTTGGGGCCCAATAATCTCCTTTTAAGAGGGACATACTATTTAGAACTCATCAAACTTTAGATCTGTTTGTGGAGGCAGATGTGTGTACAAGATTCTGGGGGTGTGACTGGAAGGACTAGATATCTATGTTTGAGTACTGTTGTGCTAGGACTAAGCTCTCCAAGCTGATGGATACCATTATCCAGTAAACCAGGGACTCCACCACTCCCAACCCCCATTTTGAAAATTGCAGCCCTGCTGTCATTGGCCCCAACCAAGTAAACCAGGTCATGCAATGGGCACCTGACTTCTTGTGATGCTGTCTCGTATACATCTCCCTCTATATTCCTCTCCAGGAAATAGCAGCAGACATCCATTCTCCTGATGTGACATAAGACAAACTGTAGTCTGACTGTGATTTATGACTACAGAAAGAATCAGCTAGATTATTGGCTTCTGTACTAAGATCACAGGGCTTTTTGATCTGAAGCTGGCTGGCTTTCTGCAGGCCAGAGGTGGATTTGATCTGGTTTCCATAGTAGCAAGAAGAATTATCACTGATGTCTAGATTATGTGGACTTGAATAAAGAGAACAAACTTGGATTTGCATAGTGGCCTTAATCATTACTTTGTGTTTTGGGTGAAAATCGAGCCATGGGAAGTGATTTTGTGTTAGCCCTCATAGTCTGGTGTTTGAACTTCTCCTGGGGCAGTTGTCTGGCTCTTGCATAGTTACTTGTAAGTTTATCCTGTTGTACAGTAACAGCACAGTGCTTTGGAAGTGAACGGTAAATATTTACTTGAACCCAAAATATTCTATGTGCAAAATCATGCAAATTAGAAACAAATTCAGTATTTTGAGAGTACATGTATGTTGATAAAACAGCCTATTTGGAAAATGTAGTGTTTTGAATTCATGTACATGTGGGGGAAACTTGATTATTCTCTTTAAGATTCTTGAAAGCACAAACAAAAGTGAAGGATGAGTGTCCAGCTTCATTGGCTATGAGCCTTGAGCGTTTATGAAGGGTAATTTAGAAAGCAAACCCTTTAGTAGAAAAGTGTTTCAGGGTTGCCTGTTGATGCAAGTACACTGTTTGTTTGTTTATATTTTGCATATGACATAGTTTCAATTCAAGAGTTCTCTTTTCTCTTTCTTTAGCACAGAGGCAGAAAGAAGGTTAATCGAAGTTCATGTACTAGTGTTCATGTAATTGGATTCCAGCTTGCTATAAAAATTAATGTTAATGTAGAATATTGGTTTATATTCATGATGTGCTTATAAAGTGAAAGTAGCATATATAAATTCATTAATTGCTCTCTCTCCAAATCAGGTATGAATCACTTAAGTACAATTTTATAGCAAGTAGGAGTATAAAAATCAAAGTTTATGGTTATTTTACCAGCATCTTTGTCCCATTTTTTATAACACAGATTAGAGAAGTCCTTGATGTGTCCCGTCTTTTTTTCCATTGATCAGACCTTCTGTGTTTTCTCTTGATGCTTTTCTCCCCCTTGTGTGCTTTCCCCAAACCAGGATTAAATCACTGAGTGTCACCTTGATTTAATCACCCCTTGTTTGTAAGGCCTGAACTGTTGGGTCTTCATGAGAGGACCCAGTTCTTCTCCAGTCCGGTCAGGGCCCAAGGGTGTCTTGGTTTGTGTCTTCTGGTTCTTTCTGCAGCCCAGCTTCTCCTAACAAGCAGCCCCAGCTCGCCCTGAATCTAAAGAGCATGCATTTTCTGTAGCCTAAAAATGTTAATGATTAAATACACAGGGCTGGGTTTTGTTTGGTGATTATGCAGCCTGTTTAAATGTTTTACCAATTAAGAAACATTAGAAAGTTTTGTGGCAGACTCTTTGGAGGAAGAGAATGCTGGGAGACAGGCCTACCCAGCCCGATTTTCCCCTTGTGGATGGACTGACCTCTTTGTGTTTGTTCACAGGATCTGTGATGGGGAAGACCCAGCCTTCCAGTCCTTTCTCACCACTCCCTGACTCTCTGACCTTGGTCAAGTTGCCTTGGTGGCACAATGGTTAAGTGCTCAGCTACTAACCCAGAGGTCGATGGTTTGAACCCACCAGCAGCTCTGCAGGAGAGTAGACCTGGTGATCTGCTTCCATAAAGATTACATCCGAGGAAACCTTATGGGGCGATTCTACTCAGTCCTATAGGGTTGCTATGAGTTGGAATCAACCCAACAGCACACGACAGCAACAATCCCAGGACTTACTTATAAAATGGGAGTAATCACACATACTTCACAGAGTTGTTGTGAGGATTAAATTAGACAACCTTAAAGCATTGCTGGAATGCAATATGAGGTAATTATCACTACTTTTGAATGGGAGCAAGCCTACTTTGAGTAATCCAGTAACTACTGAAAGTTGCCTATTTGTTCCTCCCTCAGCCAAGGTACTGAAAGCCTTATTGTAGCTGCTGTTGTTTTTAGGCATATAAAACTAAACCAGTTGCCATCAAGTTGATTCTGACTCACTGTGACCACCTGTGTAGCAGAGTAGACCTGTGCTCCATAGGGTTGTGCACCTGGGTGGATGGACTTGAACCTCCAACCTTTTGGTTAGCCGCCAAACTCGTTAACTGTTTGCACCACCCAGGAACTCCTTTTAGGCATGTTGTTGTTAGGTGCCATGGAGTCAATTTCGACTGAAAGTGATGCCATTGGACAGAGTAGAACTGCCCCCTGGGGTTTCCTCCGCTGTAATGTTTATGGAAGCAGATCACCAGGTCTTTCCCCCAAGGAGCGACTGGGTGGGTTCAAACTGCCAACCTTTTGGTTAGCAGCTGAGTGCTTAAGCCTTGTGCTGTAGCCTGTTTAAATGCTGGAGCCACTCTGTCCTTATCAGAGCAGCTGACTGAGTTTCCTGGAGCTGGCAGGGTGTGTCTTGTGTTTACTCTTCTCTCTCCATAATATGTAGGTTCTGTAAACTGGTATTTCCCAGGGCTTCCTTTGCCTTTAGGATCAAAGGAGTTCTCAAGTGTATTTTGACATGAGTTAGAATTAATAGACATTTAAAAAATAGCTCTATGGTCAGATTTGTTAGAGTATGTGTTCCACAGGAGGTGAGGGCCATTCTCTGTGGCAATCTGCTTTGTGGGACAGTTAAGATTCTACCTCCTGGAGTAAAATCTTAGTTGGAAAGGGGGATGCAAAGCCAAAAATTGTATAAAAAGTGTTTATGTTTGTCCTGGGAGCATGGCAACCTATCACACACCATTAACAGGCTGGCCTGCTAACAGTCCTACACTGCAGCTTGCACCAACCCAGCAACGTAATTTATTTCACTGAGGGAATTGTGGTTTTATGTACCATGTATTGGTGTCCTTGAAATCTTGCTTTAAGAGGAAAATAGCAATTAATGTTTAGAAATAGGAAATAGTTTTACAAATTTGTGGTGGAAGAGACCCAATAAAAATGACTATTAGGAGATCCCTGGAGGTGAATGTGAGAGTTTGTAAATGGTGTTTTCTGTCTTGAAACTTGCCAGCCTTTGATTTGTAAGGATAAACCAAAGTATGACCACCACAAACAGGGAAGAGTGTGTGAGAGAGTATTCCTGCAAAGAAGAAAGTCACTCCATGGAGACGTGCAGGCAGGCATCTGTGTTGTCTTAGCGACAGGTGGCAGAGGACAAGGGTGTGTTTGGCCAGATTAGGGCCATGTCTGTGTCATTGTTGTTATTGTTCTCCTGCTGGGAAATGACAGATGGAAGAGCCTGTTATGAGAGAGTGGCTGTTAATCTGTACCTCTTGGTTTGCTTGCACTCAAGCATAAACATGTTGGCTCATTATTTTAAAGAAACATAAGACTAGAACATATGGAAACTGCCAAATTCTGCATCCTTTAAAGCATTTTTTTCTTTTTTTTGTGTGTTACTGATGTGATTAGATTGTCTAAATTAAAGTGACACTTAAAGATTAAAGACTAATTTTTACGATGAGAATCATGGTTTTCAAACTTAGCAGAACTCTTTTTAAATGAGATGTTTCAGTGGAGCTACACCATATGTGCCTTTAACGCATAGAAATTCAACTATATGTACATGATTGAAAATTGTTATTGTTGTTAGGTGCTGTCTAGTCAGTTCTCACTCATAGCGACCCCGTGTACACCAGAACGAAACACTACCCGGTCCTGCACCATCCTCACAGTCGTTGTTATGCTTGAACCTATTGTGGCAGCCACTGTGTCAGTTCATCTTGTCGAGGGTCTTCTTCTTTTTTGCTGACCCTCTACTTTACCAAGCATAATGTCCTTCTCCAGCGACTGGTCCCTCCTGATAACATGTCCAAGGTATATAAGGTGAAGTCTGTCCATCCTCGTTTCCAAGGAGCATTCTGGCTGTATTTCTTCCAAGACAGACTTGTTTGTTCTTCTGGCAGTCCATGGTCTATTCAATATTCTTCACCAACACCGTAATTCAAAGGCATCAATTCTTCTGTGGTCTTCCTTATTCATTGTCCAGCCTTGGCATGCATATGAGGCAATTGAAAATATCATGGCTTGGGTCAAGCACACCTTAGTCCTCAAAGCAACATCTTCGCTTTTTAACACTTTAAAGAGGTCTGTTGCAGGAGATTTGGCCAGTGCAATATGTCATTTCATTTCCTGACTGCTGCTTCCATGGGTGTTGATTGTGGATCGAAGTAAAATGAAATTCTTGACAATGTCAGTCTTTTCTCTGTTTATCATGATGTTGCTTGTTGGTCTAGTTGTAAGGATTTTTGTTTTCTTTATGATGAGATGTAACCCATACTGAAAGCTGTAGTCCTTGATTTTCATCAGTAAGTGCTTCATGTCCTCCTCGCTTTCAGCAAGCAAGTTTGGGTCATCTGCACCACTGTGCCAACAGGGCTTCATATCAAAATTAGGAAGAGAGAAATCATGATGAAAATAATGTGGAGCTGCTTAATAGTCCACTCAGTTAAGAGTATAGGCCTCAGAGCAGTTCTTTCTCAACCTTGGCACTGTTGACATTTTGGGCTGGATAATTCTTTGTTGATGGGGCCGCCCTGTGCATGTTGCCCTGGTTTAGCAACATCCCTAGCCTCTACCCACTAGATGCCGGTAGCACAGCCCAAGTTGTAACAGCTGACAACGTCTCCAAACATTGACCAGTGTCTTCTGGGGGCCAGCAGTGGTTGAGAACCACTGCCTCAGAGTAAGAATGATGCTTTTCAGCCTCACAGTTTGAGGTATTCTCTTAGATCATCTTGCATTACTGAGTATGAGTGAATGAATATAAGAAAATAAAGACTCTGAGGCATAGTGAGTGTAAGCTGCAAAGAATAGCTCAGAGACAATTAGTTTGTAACATTAGAGATTTACTCCTCAAGGGAGAATGGCCTCAGTCTGTCTCTCAGAAGTTTCTGAAGGCCAAAGCTATATAAGGAAAAGCGATTGATTCACCTTAACAAATCTTTGGCTGGTCAGTTCAGACTTTCTTGGTAATAGTGGGGTTCATGGCCAGTTTCTTTTTTAATGTTATCATGTATTTGTGGGAGAAAACATATGTACATATAGTCATAGAGTATTTCTGAAAAAAAAGGATATACAAGAAACTGATAAATGTAGGTTGTCTCCAGGGCATGGGGAGGAGTGGGGATTGAGTGACTAGAGGACGGAGGAAAGAGAAAAACTTACTTTTCACTCTACACTCTTTAGTACATTTACGTTTACATATATGTATGCATATGTGATTGTTGTTGTTGCTGCCAGCTGCCACCGAGCCGATCCTGACCCACGGAGACCCCACGTGTGCAGAGCAGAGCCACTCCACAGGGCCCTCAAGGCTGTGACCCTCCAGAAGCAGATCAGCAGGTCCATCTTCCAAGGGGTCCCTGGGCTGATCTGAACCAACAACTTTTCCGCTAGCAATGGAGCACTTAACCGCCCATACCACCCAGGGACTCCTGTATATATATATATGTGTGTGTGTGTGTGTGTGTGTGTGTGTTAATATATTCTGTTAACTAAATTAAGGTCCCTAGGTGATACAAACAGTCTGTGCTCGACCACTAACCTATAGGTTAGCAGTCTGAACCCACCCAGCGGTATCATGAAAGACAGGCCTGGCAATCTGGCTCCATTAAGATTGCAGCCAAGAAAACTATGTGAAGCAGCTCCACCCTGCAACACATGGGGTCCTCATGAGTTACAATCGACCTAATGGCAACCAACAGCAACAGCTTTTGCCACATGGAACAAAGGCATCACCAGTTGCCCAAATTCCTGACCCTCAAAATATGAGATACTTATAAAAAGTTGTTGTCTGAAATGACTCCTAAAAAATAAACCAACCACTTCATCTGGTACTCTACTGAAAAACTTATTATAGAAGCTTCCTGAGAGATGGTTTGTTGGTCTCCAACATGGCTCTGTCTTCCTAAAGAATTTTTTAAGGGTAATCATGACCATATACATTTTTTGCTCTATTCTACTGGCTTTAATGTCTTTCTGGTACGTTCTATGAAAGTATTAACAAATATTTTAATTTTAATAAATATCATTTAATAATAACCATTAAATAAAAGTGAGTGTGCTCTGGTTTAATCTGGAGATTAGGATCAGAGCCCTGTCATCATCTGCTGCCTTATCGCAAATTATTGCTCTCATGTCCAAAAGCAACGCTTTGGATCCTCCCTGAAGTTTGAAAGAGTATTTCAGTTATTCTTACAAGATTCGAGCAGTTTATCCTAGACTTAGAGTGATTGTAAGAACTCTAAAAAGAATGTCTTCTAGAGGGGAATAGCATTAAAGTATGTGTTGTAAACATTGTACCTGGGGGTGGATAGATGGTGTCCACCTGTCTGTTAGCATATAGAGTAGCTATCCCGTAGGCTGAGCTGGGAGGAAAAAAATATACAATTATTCAAACTTCTCTCTTTCTTCTGAGAGAATTAATAGCGTTCACGTAAACGTGAAGTTACTGGCACTTTTAAGAAACCCTAGAAATAAAATAATGACCATCATTAGAAGACACTTGAGAGACTTCAGGTGCTGAGGCCTGCATAATCAGTCCCTCCAGAAACCAGGATTTGATTCAGAAATTCAGAATTAACTGCCACACAGGGATCATTTCTCCTTAATTAGGGCAGGTGGGCTGGGTTACCTGCCTTTTGTCAGATGCCAAAATGCAAACAAATTCAGTCATTAGGGGTATAGACATCCAGACATGCCACTTTAATGCTAATGGCAGTGAGAAGAGTCAGACTGTATCAAGAACCATGGCTGTAATGTTGCAAGGAGAGCAATGGTTATCTTCCAGCAAAGGCTGACAGTAAAAATCAGACTTCTTTTAGGATGAGCCTTGAGGGTCACTCACATCCTGAATGCCTTTTAGCATCCTTCTCTTTCCTCCCTGGGATATACCAGTACACAGGCCAGGGATTAGAAGAGATGAGATCTGTTGGCATGGCCTTCTAAAACCTGGATGTGTCTGCCTTGGAATTCTTATCCTTTTGGCTTTGGGAGTTTTGAGTAAAATGTCCTCAGAAGCAATCCATAGTAAGAGTAATTACAAAGGAAAACTAGGAAAGAGGTATGGATTTGCCAAGGAAGTGGGAAAATTGGGAAAAGAAGAAGAGAGGAATAGAGGACAGAATAAAGAAGGAGGACAAGAGGGAAAAGAAGTGGGTAGGTGGGTGGTAAGAGCCCTGGTAATGCAATGGTTAAGTGTTTGGCTGCTAACCAAAAGGTTGGCAGTTCAAACCCACCAGCCGCTCAGTGTGAGATAAGGCTGGCGATCTGCTCTCATAAAGATTACAGCCTAAGAAATCTGATGGGGCAGTTCTGTTCTGTCCTGTAGGGTCGCTGTGAGTCAGAGTGGACTCCAGGGCACACAGCAACAGGTGGGTGGTAGAGGAGACAAGTGAAACTGTTTTGTAAACATTCCTGTTCTTAAGAGCATGAGTACCATTGGGTACGGCAAATCCTACATCCTAGCACCAGCTTTGTGAAGATTTCATGTAAACGTGAATTTACTGGCACTTTTAAGAAAAACTGTTTACTGTGTAGTCACCTAAAGAATGAGTTACTTCTGATGATCTTTCTAGAACCATGTCAATTCAGATGGTTAAGAAGAGGGGGCTGGCTGAAGACGGAGTTGTGGGTGTTGTATTTCTTGTATAAATATCAGCTTGACCTGGCTTCTTGGTTATTTATATTTTTGGAGCCAAATGATCAGTCCTCTTGTATCAGAATATAGATTCTTATTAAGAAGTGCTAGAACCAGGTTTTGTTTCAAGTTTGATTTTTTATTTTGTGACAATCTGAGGGCTTTTAGATCAGACTGAATAAGAGAAAGACCTACTCGCCATGCTTCCACTAAGATTGCCTGGCAAGTCTTAAGTCAGTTTGAAATCATGGGCTTTAAGTTTATGAAAGAACAGATAAAGAATGTCTACCATATATGGGTTTGTTTTTAGGAAACAGTTTTCTATTAGCTACAGAGCCCTGATGACTTCTCAAAAGTTTGGTTTGTTTTTAGTCTAATTACAAGTTTAACAATGCAGAGTTTAATGCAGGAAAAAGGGAGAAATCTATTATTCCATCTTCCCTTTATCACTCTTTCATCTTCCATTATTTTCTAACAGATACTTTTTGATTAAGTTTTTTGATGTCCTTTTTGATCATCTTTTCTGTTTACTATAGTGGTTTCCAACTGGAGCAGGACTGACCCTCTCTCCCCTACCAGAGCATTTGGATGTGGAGGGGGTTGCTTGGCCCACAGGCTTTCTAGGAACAGGGGCCAGGGATCCTAAATGCCTGCACGCATATCCCTCCTGAAACGTTAATGCTGCCCCCATTGCAGATGCAAGTCAAAGGCTCTTCTACAGTTAAGATAGGGAAGAGACTTGAATTTTGATTTATAGACTCTGGTTAACTTAGAACAAGCTAGTAGAGTTAAGTGGGTTTTCCCTCTTGCCCTCCTCCTTCATTCCCAGGCTCTGGAGTTAGACTGCTTGGGTTTGAGACCAGCTGGGTGATCTTTGGAAGTTACTTTGTGTCCCTCTGCTTCAGTCCCCTCCTCTGTGTTTTGGGCTAATAATACCTTGTAGGGTTTTGTGAGGATAAATGGGTTAAAACAGTACCTGCATATTTTAAGAATTCAATAGTTACTTGTTTTTAATAAAATACAGTAAACCTGTGAAAGCTGGAAACTGTGTAAGGTGGAAACCTGTCAGAGAAGGAAAACGAAAATATTTTCCACTAAAACAAGTGATAGGAAAGTGGTAAGAATGCACCCTGTCAAAGGCAGAAAACTTGTGAGACCCAGAAAAACGAAACAGTCCCACCGAGTTCCGGCTCTCACAGATTTCACTGTACCATTCTAAGGGGCCCCAAGGCCTTTTCCCTATTCCTAAATCCTTCATTTTTTTTTTCTTTTTCTACATGTGAGCTATATTGATGCTCATATTTTTGTACTTATATAGCTAATTTAGTATTAACCACAATTTTAATTTCAAAAATAAGGACATAATTTTATAATATTTCTTAAACAATAATAAAATAGCAGGGTCTAGACTATGATAACAGAAATATTAGGTTTGTGTGCCAGATACTGTAAGAAGCACTTGTATTAGGCTGTTTGAGGACTGCTTTTCTGATTTCAGAGGTAGAACTAGAAGTAGATTATTTTCCCTTAAAATGAGTGGGTTTTACTCAGAGACTCATGCTCAAAGTACGAGTGAAGACTCTTACGAAGATAGTTGTGAACTCCTTCCAATTATCCTCCCCATAATCCTTTAATGGAGTTATTAATATCATCCCTATTTTGTACCTGATGAAATGGACTCAAAGGTTAGACAACTTTCCCAAGATCATACAGCCAATAAGTGACAGAACTGGATTTTGGAACATAGTACTGCCTGACTCCAAAGCCTGTTTAAATCACCACCCTGGACATCCTCTTAGTATGAAATAGACATGCATAGTCCTTTTTGAATGGATTTTAAAATTTGAAACTGAGAGGAACCAATAGTCCAGAAGCATAAAAATCACTGATACAGGAGGAGGCTGACTTCATGCAAACGAAAGGAAGAAAATATTGAGCATCTGTCTTGTGCCAGGCACTCTACATTCATTAGCATATTTAGTTTTCGTGACCAGCCTACTAGGTGAATATTAGACCCATTTTGCAGAGGAGACAGTAGACACTCAGTGAGTATAAGTAACTTGTGGAGATGACATAGCTAGTAGGTGGCAAAGCAGGGATGTGAATCCTGTTCTCACTACCTTCCCTGTCACCAGGCCATACTGTGAAAACACTAGGGAGGTCTCCTTGCCTAGGCACTTCCTATAGCTTCTCGGGCACATAGGATAATCCTGTGTTTATGAAACAGGAAAACTGGGTACATGTTCCGAGTCTCTCCTGGTCTTATAAAATAAAATCATGTGTTCTTTGGACTCAGCATCTTTCCTCTGGCCTCTGTTCTTCAGAGGCAACCTGGACAAGGACTTAGGGGAATTGGCATGTTTTGCAGTTGCAAATGCATCAGCTTCTGTGCACAGCTGCCTGGGCCAGAGAGGCACCCGATCCTTTGGTACTTCACTGAGAGGACCTCAGGATTGCCAGATTTGTATATGGTGGAGTTAGCTGGGGAGGACAGGCTGGCATGAGTCTATCTGTCCTCGAGCTATCAGTGGAGATCATCCAACATGCATTGTGAAGGAGGGCCTTTTGCTCAGACTTAGTTCATTAGGAAATCATGGTCTCCCCAGCTCATTTGGTGCTAGCCTTAAGGTCACTTTAAATGTGGGACCAAATGCAGCTGCAAAATGGAGCAGCCTAGTGCTTTCGAGACAGCCTCTGGCACCAGACGTCTGGAGCATCACTATCTACAGGAGCCAGCTTCGTGGAAGTAATTCTGTGTACTGGGGCAAGGAAAGGCAGCCTTTGTGTAGAGGAAATGTGCCATGGGTAGGCAGTTGACTGCTTATTAGTTTACTCTTTCAGCCAAATTATTTTTGTTGCTGTTAAAAATTAATTTTAATAATTGATTTTGGATCAAGCTGTTGAATAACTGAGCCAAGTTTTCACGCCTAATGAACTTTTATAGCAAACTCTCCTGTCTTTATGGGGTTATTATGAGGATGATATTTGTAAAGCATTGTAACTGCTTAAAGGAGGGCTCTGGGTAAGTAGTGGTCATATTTTCACAGTTTTGGAAGACTGATTAGACAGTGGGCATTCCATTTCTGAAAGATGCAAACCACACTTAGCTACTAGCTATTTGCTTTAGTGGCTATTTTTCTATTTTTAATTTCTAAAGAGAAATCTATGCAGAAGACTGGGCTGATGTTTTTGTATTTCCCTAAAATTATTCAACCAGTTTAAAAAAAAAAAAATCTCTGTAATCTGAGAAGCAATGTTTTTGGAGTGCCAGAGTTTGAATAGTAAGTTGTAGCTAGTCAGTAGGAAATGCCCCATTGTCAATGAGCAGCTAACTGCATTAATTTGTAACAAAATGCCTAGTGAAACCGTTCTTTACTATAAAAAATTTTTTTTTCTGTCTTACTGTTCTCTTTCCGTCGTTTTGTCTTTTGGGAGAAAAATACCAAAATAAATAAATACAAATAATTGCTTTGTTGTTTCAGAGAGAAATACACTCGAGAAGGGACCATCTTAACAATGTACTGTGGGTGTTTAAAGAGTTAAGACTCCTGCTGTGAGTGTGTGCATTCTAAGAGCTTGTCTGTACCACAAATGGGAAAAAATGGAGTTCAAAAAAGACTCACCTTTGTAGTCTTATTGCATTTTGAGATTTAACAATAAAAATTTTCAGTAAAACTTACAGTTTGAGCCCCCACACAATCCATTATGCACATAGCAGCTGTTGGGATTGTTAAAAGTGTAAATTAGACTGCTAATTAGACTACATTCTCTCCCTTGCTGAAAATCTTCCAATGTTCTCCTATTGCATGTAGGATTAAATCCAAACTCCTTGCCAACACCTGTGAGGCCCAGCCTGACCTGGTCCTGCTTATGTTGCCAGCCCCATCTCCAACTCTCCCCCATGCTCAGTCTGCTCCAGCCGTGAGGCCTTTCTGGTCCTCAGCTCCCAAGCTCAGCTCTTGTCCACTGCAGGCCTTTGCACATGACTGTTTGCCTGGAATGCTCTTGCCCCACATCCCTGGTGTGGCTTCCTCGAGCTTGGGCTGAACATCACCTCTTTAGGCTCTGGGATGTCAGTTACTGAGAGGGGAGCCCAGAAGCTTCATGGGCCCGTGCCAGGTGAGTCTTACCCCTGCCCAAGTGCAGACTGACAACTGACAGAGTTCAAGGTCCAGGCCAAGTTCCACATTGAAAGTCTTTCCTGCAAACTTCTGTCTGCCTTTGACCTTGTCCTACTCCATACTGTCCTTGCACCGGACCGCTCCGTTCAGAGCTACCCATGTTCTGTTTGTCAACTCATGCTGCTCTTGGCCCCCACTGGCTGCCTGTGCTCTGATGGCACAGACTGGTATCCCTTGCTTAATGAACACTGGCATTAGATTTCGTTTTGTTTCGAAGATTTTAGTGGCTTGGAAGACTAGTGCTTTAGTCGTTAGAGAGACTGGTCTTTGAGGCTACTGTATGCCAGAGAGATGACTAATGGGACATTTTTCTTGATTTTTGGAACATATTAAGCATACTAAGAGGGGATGGAGTCCCTGGGTGGTGCCAACAGTTAACGTGCTTGACTGCTAACCCAAAGGTTTGCGGTTCCAGTCTACTCAAAGGCACTTCAGAAGAAGGGCCTGGTGATCTATTTCCTAAAAGTCAGCCATTGAAAACCTTATGGCACACAGTTCTACTCTAACACACATGGGTCTCCATGAGTCAGAATTGACTGGATGGCAACTGGTACTGGTAAGACGGGGCAGGTGGTCTCCCCTCCTCCCCTCCCTCCCCTTCCTCCAGTGCATACCACAGTTCTGGATCCGCAATAGACCTCTGCTACCTACCTGTTCATTGGTAGTTGTTTAAACCTTTTGCTCCTTGAGTGTAACCTTGCCAGTATTTGGTCGGCCTGCTTACTGATCTTCATAGATTGAGTCCTTCCCAGTAACCCACTGGCAGCATCTTTGGAAAAGTGGAACAGGCTCAAGGCATCCTATCTTCTCTATTCTCCCACCCCATTTTTGTGAAGTTTAGTGTTACCAGCCGTCCTCTACTCAGAGTGTCCGGGGAAGGGGGCGTGTCCAGAGCTAGGACCCTGCTGTCCTACTCTGTCCCTTGTGGAGTCCCAGAACCTGCTCAGTCTCTTCCCTGATGGTGAGGCAGGAGAGCGGGCATGCATGACCAGGAGGCCGGTGGTCTAGTGGTTCTGGCAGGGTCTGATTGGAGGTAGCTCTGCCCAGCTCCATGTCATAGCAGTCTGGGGCAATGACTCCAGTTATGCTGGGAGCTGCTCCCCAGGGCAGGCATGTCATGTGCCTGTCAGGGAGTACGAGGCTGAGCGCTGAGGCTGCTTCTGTTCTGGAGCTTCTGATGTATGGCAGTGAATTCTTGTCCTATAAATAAAGGAGACTGTTACTCTCTCAATTAAAAGATTTTTTTTTTTTTAAAGATGTAGCAGTGACTCTCCTCTCACTCTCAAATGGAAGGAACTTAATTTTCTGGGTTTTCTGATTTTTTTAAATGCTTATTGTAGAAAATTCAAGCAATACATAAAAGTGCAAGTAAAGTGCAAACCATGCCAAGTACCTAACTTTCTAGAAACAATTGTTGCCCGTATTTTGATGATTGTCACACACATGAACACACAATCTTAGATAAATGAAATCATGTTGTAAAGCATTGTTCAGGTTTTTTTTCCTTAATATGTTGTGGCAGTCTCTCTAGGCCAACAAATTTAGAAATACCTCGATTTTAATATCCGAAGAATATTCCATTGTATGGAAGTGTCATAATTTATTTAATCAATCTGTTGTAAATGGAAATTTTCCCAGTCATTATTCAGTTCTCCAATAAAGACCTTGTGCTACATGTGTCTAATTTAGCTCATGGGATAAAAGAAAAAAAAAAAAAAAAAAAAACCAAAACCATTGCTGTCAAGTTGATTCCAACTCATAGCAACTCTATAGGGCAGAGTAGAACTGCCCCATAGGCTTTTCAAGGCAATCTTTATGGAAGCAGACTGCCACATCTTTCTCCTGCGGAGTGGTTGGTGGGTTCAAACCACTGACTTTTTGGTTAGCAGCCGAATGCTTGACCACTGCGCTACCGAGGCTCTTTATCTTATGGGATAAATAGGTTAAAATTATTTAGTCAGAGTATAACTATTTTGCATTTCACGCATGTCACCAAACTGCCTTCAGAAAACTTATACCATTTTATATCACCTCATAATGAAAGAAAGCACCTTGCTGACTTTCTTTAATGTCGTTCTCTAATGAAGTTTAAGTGATTAAATTTCTCAAATTTTCAGACACTTTTTTTTACAAATAGTGCTTGGATACTAATTAAGGAGAAGTTTAGTGATTAATTTTGTAGCTTCTCTGGTTAAAAACCAAAAAAATGTGTGTGTAGTATGTATTTCCTCTTCTATTATTCTAGTATGCAGTTATATCTTTTTTTTTTCCTTTCATTTTAATTGATGATCACATGGAGGTTGTGCAAAGAAAATAATGATCTTTATTCATCTCTATTTCAGACAATCTGTCATGTTCTGTATTTTCATATTACTACCAAAACTTTGCTGAAAAGAGCTTTTTGATACTAAAAGTAGCGGATACTAATTTGTAGTTTGATGTTGTTGTTTGGTGCTGTCAGGTAGGTGCCGATTCATAGTGACGCTATGTACAGAAGAATGAATCACTGCCTGGTCCTGCACCATCCTCAAAATCATTGCTGAGCTTGAGCCCATCGTTGCAGCCACTGTGTCAGTCCATCTCTTTGAGGGTCTTCCTCTTTTTGCTGACCTTCTACTTTGCCACGCATGATGTCCTTCTCCAGGGGTTGATCCCTCCTAATAACATGTCCAAAGTACATGAGACATAGTCTCGCCATCCTTGCTTCTAAGGAGCATCCTGGCTATACTTCTTCCAAGACAGATTTGTTCATTCTTCTGGCAGTCCATAGTATATTCAGTATTCTTCACCAACACCATAATTCAAAGGCATCAGTTCTTCTTTGGTCTTCTTTATTTGTTGTCCAGCTTTTGCATGCATATGAGGCAATTGAAAATATCATGACTTGGGTCAGGTGCACCCTAGTCCTCCAAGTGACATCTTTGCTTTTTAACACTTTAAAGAGGTCTTTTGCAGCAGGTTTGCCCAGTGCAATCCACTGTTTGATTTCTTAACTGCTTCTTCCTTGGTTGTTGATTGTGGATCCAAGTAAAATGAAATCTTTGACAACTTCAATATTTTCTCTGTTTATCGTGATGTTGCTTATTGATTCAGAGAGAATTTTTGTTTTCTTTATGTTGAGGTGTAATCGTACTGAAGACTGTGGTCTTTGAACTTCATCAGTAAGTGCTTCAACTCCTCTTCACTTTCAGCAAGCAAGGTTGTGTCATCTGCATATGGCAGGTTGTTAATGAGTCTTCCTTCAATCCTGATGCCCCGTTCTTCTTCTCCATGTAGTCTAGCTTCTTGGGTTATTTGCTCAGCATACAGATTGAATAGGTACAGTGAAAGGATACAACCCTGACGCACACCTTTCCTGATTTTCAACCATACCGTATCCCTTTTTTCTGTTCGAGTGACTGCCTCTTGGTCTACGTATAGGTTCTGCACGAGCACAATTAAATGTTCTGGAATTCCCATTCTTTGCAAAGTTATCCATAATTTGTTATGATCCACACAGTCAAATGGCTTTGTGTAGTCAATGAAACACAGGTAAACATCTTTCTGGTATTCTCTGCTTTCAGCCAAGATCCATCTGACATCAGCAATAATATCCCTATTCCATGTCCTCTTCTGTATCTGGCCTGAATTTCTGGCAGTTCCCTGTTGATGCACTGTTGCAACTGTTTTTGAATTATCTTCAGCAAATTTTACTTACATGTGGTGTTAATGATATTGCTCAATAATTTCTGCAGTCTGTTGGCTTAGCTTTCTTTTTAGTGAGTACAGACATAGATCCCTTCCAGCTGGTTGGCCAGTAGGTAACTGCCTTCCTAATTTTTTGGCATAGACCAATGAGTGCTTCTAGCGTTGCATCTTTTCGTTGAAACATCTCAGTTGGTTTTCTGTCAATTCCTGGAGCCCTGTTTTTCACCAACGCCTTCAGTACAGCTTGGACTTCTTTCTTCAATGCCATCAGTTCTTGATCATATGCTGCCTCTTGACTTTGTGTATTCTTTCTACTGTTGATGCTTCCTGCTTTGTTCAATATCTTGCCTATAGCATCCTTCAGTATTGCAACTTGAGACTTTTTTTCTTCTATTCTTTCAGCTTGAAAAGTGTTGAGCATGTTCTTCCCTTTTGGATTTCTAACTCCAGGTCTGCACATTTCATTGTACTTTACTTTGTCTTCTTGAGCTGCCCGTTGAAGTCTTCTGTTCAGCTCTTTTATCATTTCTTCCATTCACTTTGGCTACATTCAAGAGTAAGTTTCAGAGTCTCTTCTGGTATCCATTTTGGTCTTTTCTTTCTTTCCTGTGTTTTTAATGACCTTTTGCTTTCTTCATGTATGATGTCCTTGATGTCATTCCACAACTGGTCTGGTCGTTGGTCAGTAGTGTTCAATGCGTGAAATCTATTCTTGAGATGGTCTCTAAATTCAGATGGGATATGCTCAAGTTCGTACTTCGGCTCTCATGGACTTGTTCTGATTTTCTTCAGCTTCAGCTTGAACTTGCATATGAGCAATGGATGGTCTGTTTCACAGTTGGCCCCCGGCTTTGTTCTGACCGATGATACTGAACTTTTCCATCGTTTCTTTCCACAAATGTAGTCGATTTGATTCCTGTGTATTCCATCCGGTGAGGTCCAGGTGTATAGTCACCGTTTATGTTGTTGAAAAAAGGAATTTGCAATGAAGAAGTCATTGGTCTTGCAAAATTTTATCATGCAGTCCCCGACGTTGTTTCCGTCACCAAGGCCGTATTATTTTCCAACTACTGATCCTTCTTCTTTGTTTCCAACATTCTTTGTTTCCAACATTCTCATTCCAATCACCAGTAATTATCAATGCATCTCGATTGCTTGTTTGATCAATTTCACACTGCAGAAGTTGGTAAAAATGTTCAGTTTCTTCATCTCTGGCCATAGTGGTTGGTGTGTAAATTTGAATAATAGTCACATTAACTGGTCTTCCTGGTAGGTATATGGATATTATCCTATCACTAACAGTGTTCTACTTCAGGATAGATCTTGAAATGTTCTTTTTAATGATGAATGTGATGCCATTCCTCTTCAATTAGTCATTCTCGGCATAGTAGACCTTATGATTGTCTGATTCAAAATGGCCAATACTAGTCCATTTCAGCTCTCTAATGCCTAGAATTTTGATCTTTATGCATTCCATTTCATTTTTGACGACTTCCAATTTTCCTAGATTCATGCTTCGTGCATTCCACATTCTGATTATTAATGGATGTTTGCAGCTCTCCTCATTTTGAGTTGTGCCATATCAGCCAATGAAGCTTCTGAAAGCTTTACTCCCTCCACATTGTTAAGGTCGACTCTACTTTGAGGAGGCAGCTCTTCCCCGGTAGTATTTTGACTGCCTTCCATCCTGAGGGGCTCATCTTCTGGCACTCTATCAGACAGTGTTCCACTGCTATTTATAAGGTTTTTAGTGGCCTGTTTTTTTAGAAGTCACTTACAAGGTCCTTCTTCTAGTCTGTCTTAGTCTGCTGCTGAAACCTGTCCACCATGGGTGACCCTGCTGGTATTTGAAATACCAGTGGCATAGCTTCCAGCAGCACAGCAACATGTAAGCTACCATACTACAACAAACTGACAGACAAATGGTGGATAATTTGATAGGGATTTATTAAAAAAAAAAAAAAAAAAAGTTATTTTTTAAATCCTATAGTTTTAGAGGGATTTAAAACATAACTGTAAGTTTTTTATTTGGAAGTATAATCCTTAGGTGAGTATTCTAGTATTTCTCCTAAGGAAGCACTGCGTTCATGGCCATCTCTGGTTTCTTCTAGAATGTCTCCTCCAGTCACTTCAGTCTGTGAGACTTTTCCCAGATCCGTGTGATTCATTACCTGTTATTCCTCCTCTTTGAACTTTTATCTCCTTGATCTCATTTGTCCATCCCCTAGTGTCACCTGAAACTTTTTACCACTTCATTGGTGAATTGCTTGTCTTTCCTTTACACTTTCTTGAGTTCTTCTAATGTTAAGGATATCATGTATCTTCTTAAAAAGCTTTTTCAGTGTGTATTCTCTTAGTGCCTGGGGTATTTAACATTGAACATTCATCATGTGCCTTCTTTGTCTAGGCATTACACAGATCTACCAAAGATAGACTTTGTCTGCTAAGACAAATTAAAAAAAAAAAAAGATGTAGATACCTTTAGCTTAGGAAGAAAAAAAAAAAAAAAACAAAATAAAACTTAGTTTTCTTTGTAAATTTATTTGGGTTTTGAAGTGATTTTTAAAGTAGTGTGGGAGGGTTTTCCTATGTCTTGTCTCATCAGATAATGCCGTCTAGAGGAGATGGATTTTTCATGTGGAATTTTGATTTAAAAGGCTGGGGTGACCAACAGGAGGGAAGGGGCAGCTGGTGGAGAGGCTAGTTGAGAAGAAAATGTGAGAATGAGAGGCAGGAACCAAGTGGGTGGAAGTAACTAAGACGTACAGGAAAGACATTTTAGAGGAAGTTCTAAGAGTAAATATGGAAATTGGATTTGTAATTAGATTATAACTTTATGTTCTTGTCAGAATGACAAAATATAAACCCATGAGAGAAGAAACACCTCAACTTTGGGTGTGAATTGATAAAAGAGATAGGATTGTGATGGATTCAGTGTCTTGTGATGCCCACTACTCAGGCTGCGGGGCAAATCACAATGCCGAGGACATTCAATGGGGGGACACTGAATAAGGTGCTTGCACAGCCAGCCAGCCAAATGCCAGGGCTACTAGCTGGAGTTGGCTACTATTGTCAGTTTATATTGTTTTCCAGCAAATAGCTGGATTCTCCCAGTGTCTTAAATATGTTCATGCTGAGTTGTACGGAAATGATTCTTTTAGGACACTAAGGTACCATTTAATGAACTGTTCCTTTAGTGCTATTTAATAACTCTCACTCTTGGTGCAGTAAGTGGTATTTAATCACTGATTCTTTGAGCCCCTGGGGGACCATTTAGTAATTGCTACTTCATTGCCATTTAATAAATTTCTGTCTTGTACATTAAATGGCACTGAGCAGTGATTCACTGCCTAGTCCCTAGTGGCATAAAAAAGTTAATGCTGCTTCTAGAGATGCTCATCTGAAACCACATGGCGACTTAGGCATCGGGAGAGTAAAGGTACGATAACATCTCTCAGATCAGCATTCCCCAGACTTTCGGATTTCATAGGCCAGTTTAAAAAAAGTTTAGGGACTGACATAGGATTAAATTTTTAATTTTGTCAGATATTGTTCCCCTCAAGAAACCTGTCTTAAGAGCACATTGCCTAGTGCACAGGGGGCACTTGATAGTCACTGAGTTGAATGGAGCTACGCATTTAGTGAGAATGGTGCAGGGCCAGGCAATGTTTTGTTCTGTTATGTATAAGGTCTCTATGAGTCAGAGTAGACGCAGGGGCAACTTACAACAACAACATGCATTTCAGAACAGAATTTTTGCTGATGTCATCATCTTACTTTCAGTATTATTTCATCAGAGCTAATATTGGAGATGTTAATTTCGTAGAATGTGTTATTGAAAGTGGCTAGCTAGAGAGTTTTCATTTTATATGAGGACTGTGAGGGTTAAATAACAAATGTGAAAGCTTTGGAAGAACTTCAAACCAGATTGTAAATATAAATTAATTAATATTGTCTGCTGACACTATTATGCAGAGATTATTAATTTTTGGATTATGTTAACTTCTGGGGAATTTTAAAATGCAGAGATTATTAATCTAAAGATACTTAATCTACAGGTTGTTGTGTCTTGATTCCTTAATTAAATTTTGTGACAGATCAAAGGAAGAAGTGGGTCAGCAAGAATGATTTAGTTAAAATTGATACTTTAAAGTGGAAACATAAATCAGTGCCTTTTCTCTGATTTTGCCTATCTTAGAAGCTAGGAATGTTGTAAGGTAGCCTCTCTGAATTCCATTCAGTTGAGGTGGTAATGTGATAATGGTGGTGGTGGTAATGATCACATAAAAGATCCTAAAAATCCTGGTGATTATTTTGAAGGATGGCTGAAGAAATGATTGACAGCTTATTGCATAGAGAAGGGGCCCATGACGCAGATTCACCGGATGGCTGATGCCTCTGTCAGAGCCATCTGTTGTCCAGACAAACATCATCCTGGGAAAGTGCATCAAATACTGGTCTTCTCCTAAGGTCTGCTAGCTTTTAAAGTCACATTGTTGCCTTGGTGTGCTGTAGAATGTCTGATTTTTGCCACTTAAAAACAGTGGAAGAACACATTGTAATACTGTCAGTTTAACCCCCATCCTAATAATATTTAAAATATAATTTAAACCCTAGCAAAGCCACAGTTTCTGTCACTTAGCTTCAGAAGCCCAATTGTTAGTTGCCATCGAGTTGGCTTCAGCTCACAGCAACCTTATGTATAACACAACAAAACCTTGCCCAGTTCTGTGCCATCTTCATGATCATTGGTATGTTTGAGTCTATTTTTGTGGGTATTGTGTAGTGCCTTCCAACCTAGGGAACTCATTTTCCAGCATTATATTGGACAGTATTCTGTCGTGATCCATAAAGTTTTCATTGGCTAATTTTTGGAAGTAGATTGCCAGGACTTTCTTCCTAGTCTGTCTTAGTCTGGAAGCTCTGCTGAAACCTATCTACCATGGGTGACCCTGCTGGTATTTGAAATGAGAGTGGCATAGCTTCCAGCATCATAGCAACACACAAGCCACCACAGTACGACAACCTGACAGACGGGGGCGCGGCAGAAGCCTCGTAACACATGGAGAGTCTAGACTGAGGGTGGACAACCTTTTCTTAGGGGAAGTAATGGGAACCTCCCTCACATTTTCTGATAAAACAAACTTTAAAAATGACCTTTCAGAGGAATTGTTTTTGTACAGATTCATTCAGCAAATTATTAAAGTGTAACACTGGGTAAACACACTGCTCAGACCTAAAGCTAAGAACATTCTGTTAGAAAATTCACCACGTCTTTAATCCTAGTTGTTCAGTGCTATGGTTAAGGAGAGGGATTTAGAGAGTTCATACATGCAGTGAATAGAATAAACAAAACAGATTAAAGGAATGTTTCCTGAGCAGTGCCGATGTAGAACCTTGTACCTCGTGACCCTCCCCAGTGGTACTGTTGACTTTATTTTAAAGCTCCCCCTTCAAGAAGCTACAGAGCAGAAAGATATTTTAATGATGCAAATTAAGGAATTAATTTCAAGTTACCAGGGTATGCATCATATGTTGTCATGGATACAGATTTTTTTTAACACATAGCAATAAGTTATTAGTCTCTGATTTGACTTTTCACACAGTTTGTGTTTCTTCAGCAGCTTTACAGCAAAAACAAAACAAAACAAACAAAACTGTAGCAGATTGAACTCTCATTTATATCTCTCTGAATGTGGTTCTGAAATTATATCCTTGTAGGATTTTTGTGGTTTTAAGTGGTAGGTATGTACTATTGCATTTAAAAAAATTGGCATTATTATAATTTTACATTCCATATATCTGCATTAACCCCATTCTACTCATTTTGAATAGCCCATTTAGTATTTCTTCATTTTAACGTGCCATAGTGTGCTTAACTAGCCCTGTATCAGGGCATTTGAAGTCTTTCCAGTGTGAGGCTGGCATAAGTAATGCTGCTGCAAACATCTTTAAGCAGATTGCGTTCCTCTCTTTCCTATGGTCCTTTCTTTGGGATATATTTCTCAAAAGAGAAATGCCTGGTAAAGTGTATGAACTCTTTTGTAGCTCTTGTTCCATATTGTTACATCCCGTTTATTCTAAGAACTCTTTGGGGAGATCTAATGAGAAGGAAATGGAATTATCTCTGAGGTTTAAAACCTTTTTATTGGTCAGAGAACAATGGTTTTCAAGTATCCATTGTGAGACTTTGCTGACTGTGGGCTAATCAGTAAATTAGACAGTTTAGTGCAGTGGTTAAGAGCAGAGGCTTTGGTATGGGTTCCAATCCTGACTCCGGTACTTACTAGCTAGATGACCGAAGTCAGTTATTTAACCTCTCTGAACCTCAGTTTCCATATTCATAAAATGCGTTTAACACGTTCTGCCTCATTGTGGGCAATTGTGAGGTTCAAATGAAATAATATAGTATGATGTGATTAAGTGGCAAAGGGCCTGGCTCATACTCAGTGTTCAGTAAATGAGAGCTGTGATTTGCTTTGCCTGGGTAGCCTGTGGCAGCAGAGCCTGAGTTGGTTGTAATGCAGCATCAGCAAGTTGCTCCCCAAAATCTTGAGGCTGAAGGTGTCCTCTCAGGTGTGTTCATTGAATTCTAGGTCAGGGTTCCTCTGCCTGGGTAAGTTCTCACTAATAATGTGAATTATTCTCAGGTTTGTGTGTGAATTAATATTGATGGTGAAGAGCACCTCTGACTTGGACTCCCCCACAGGGAGATGTTTGTTCTTAAAGATCAAACAAAGAAGGACTAAATCTGATAAGATTATCAACCGTGGCCATGTAGCAAACTTATACCATTCCTTTTTGTTTAGTTAAAAATGGAGAAATTGAGAAGAATCTGTTCCTTTCAACCCTACATTTCCTTAGCTTGAATAAAATGCCTTTAGAGAAGCTGGTAGTCAAGAATTGTGAGTTGTTCGGGTTTTGTAGGAAAGGGTTGCACCTTTCACTTCCCTGTGACATTAACAGAAATCTTTCTGTGCTACAACCAGCTAACTTTAAAAAGCCAAAGAAGCATCAGTGTCATTTGGCCCTTAATTTTTTTTTTTCCTTATTTCTCTTCTTCATTGCCATCACCATCCCCTTTAAACATGTATGTGTTTTTGAAGTAATCGATGATATCATTCTCCCTCCAGAGTATATATGAGATGTGCCTACCTTTTCTGGAAATTTCAATGGAAACTCTTGTAAATATAGTATCATATTTTAAAAGTTTTGGGGGAAAGGTCTACAGTGATATATACATTGTTGTTAGTAGTCGTTGAGTCAATTCTGACTCATGGTGACCGCATGCATGCAGAGTAAAATGTGCTTCGTAAGGTTTTCAAGGCTGTGTGACCTTTCGGAAGCAGATTGACAGGCCTGTCTTCTGAGGTACCTCTAGGTGAATTTGAACCGCCAACCTTGCAGCTAGTAGTTGAGCACTTACTGTTTGTACCACCTGGAGAATATGAATATGTGTCTCACTCATTCACATGGAACCAGAGATATCATTGTTGATGTCAGATGGATCATGGCTGAAAGCAGAGAATACCAGAAAGATGTTTACCTGTGTTTCATTGACTATGCAAAAGCATTTGACTGTGTGGATCATAACAAATTATGGATAATATAGTGAAGAATGGGAATTCCAGAACACCTAATTGTGCTCCTGCAGAACCTATACATAGACCAAGAGGCACTCGTTCAAACAGAACAAGGAGATACTGCATGGCTTAAAATCAGAAAGATGTGCGCCAGAGTTATATCCTTTTATCAAACTTATTCAATCTGTACAGTGAGTAAATAATCCAAGAAGCTGGACTATATGAAGAAGAACACGTCATCAGGACTGGATGAAGATTCATTAACAACCTGCTATGTGTAGATGACACAACCTTCCTTGCTGAAAGGAGAGGACTTGAAGCACTTACTGATGAAGATCAAAGACCACAGCTTTCAGCATGATTACAGCTCAACATAAAATGAACATCCTCACAAGTGGACCAATAACAAAATCATGATAAATGGAGAAAACACTGAAGTTGTCAGGGATTTCATTTTAGTTTGATCCACAATCAATGCCCATGGAAGTTGCAATCAAGAAACCAAATGATGTATTGCAATGGGCAAATCTGCTGCAAAAGACCTCTTTGTTAAAGTGTTAAAAAGCAAAGATATCACTTTGAGGACTAACGTGTGCCTGACCCAAGCCGTGGCATTTTCAGTCGCCTCCTATGCATGTGAAAGCTGGACAATGAATAAGGAAGACCAAAGAAGAATTGATGCATTTTAATTATGGTGTTGGTGAAGAATATTGAGTATACCATGGACTGCCAAAGGAACGAATAAATCTGTCTTGGAAGAAGTACAATCAGAATGCTCCTTAGAAGCAAGGATGGCGAGACTATATCTCACATTCTTTGGACATATTATCAGGAGGGATCAGTCCCTGGAGAAAGACATCATGCTTGGTAAAGTAGAGGGTCAATGAAAAAGAGGAAGACCCTTGACAAGACGGATTGATGCAGTGGCTGCAACAGTGGGCTCAAACATAGCAACAATTGTGAGGATGATACAGGACCAGGCAGCGTTTTGTTCTGTTGTATATAGGGTCGCTATGAGTTGGAACCAACTGGATGGCACCCAATAGCAGCAACACATACACATACATACACACATGTATGTATTTTCCCACACATTAAAATGTTTTTAAAAACAGTTTTGAATTTTTTTGGTTTTAAGGAAAGAGATAAAATTCCCCTACTCATTGACATCTTCATATTGAGGTCCAACCACAAGTTTTATGATTGCTCCGCCATGTCTAACTAAGGACGTGGTGATCATGCCTGTGTTTCCACAACTGGATGAACTTAGGCTCTGAGGGAAACTGACTTCCCCTTGAGGAGACTGAAAGGTTGGAGAGGGAGGACTCCCCCTGCCCACCTCAGTCCTCTGGCTTCTCATCTTTCTCCAGCAGGTTAACAAGAGGTCTGATGAGAATGCAGCCAACAAGGGGATTTCATCCTGTGTCTGACCCTGCCCTGAGGAATGCTGTGAGGAGTTAGAAGGCTTTTTTTTTCTTCCGATGCTATTGAATTCATTGGTGGTGTAAGTTTACTACATAGAGATGGTTCATACTCTTATTAAATTGTCTTTATTTGGACTAAGCAAGGGCAAAATAAATTAGACAATAAATTAAAGAACAAACATCTCTCTGTGGGGAAATTTGCCTAAGTCACGGGCTCTACCAAACCAAACAAACCTGTTGCCATTGAGTCGTTTCTGACTCATGGCAACCCTATAGGACAGAGAAGAACTGCCTTATAGGATTCCCAAGGAATGGCTGGTGGATTCAAACTGCTGATCTTCTGGTTAGCAGCCGAGCTGTTAACCACTTTGCCACCAGGGCTCTAATGCCATCGATATTAATTCACATGCAAACCTGAGAATAATTTGCAGTTAGTGTGGACTTATTCTGGGCAGAGGAAATCAGTGAATGAGTCATAACTCTAAATTCTTAGTTTCTTCTGCTCTGAGACCTGCATTCTCAGTGGCAATTTTGTGAACATGATAGAAGCATCTCAGCTTAGTAAACCTCCAAGCAAACCAAATCACCCCTGCAAGAAGATGTTTGTTTTGTTACCTTCCCCTCAAAAAGAAGTCAAGAGTCCAAATATTTATCATCCTCAGTGACACCTCATTTCTCCTTTCATCACCAGACCGAATGGTAGGCATTGTTCTGCTTAATTGTATTTTCACAGTTTTTCCTCTGAGACTTCCCTGCCTGTTGTTACTTGATCTTTCAGACTTGTGTGCCCTCAAGACCAGGAAGGTCACTCTGATGTGGGGGAGGGGACAAATGGCAGGTATGCTGGTCAAGAGCTGGCAGATTTAAACATGATTTCCTTTTACTTTCCAGTGCTTTGGGAGTTTCAGTTAACTTTTTTTTTTTTTTAACTGCCTATTTGAGTTCAGACATAAGCCAAATGAAGAGTTGTTCTGGTCTTCTATTTATGTTTCATTATGGAAAGTGTTTTCTGAGCCAGCACATGTGCTTTTCACTTTAGTTACCAACTTCCTTCATAGTATTTAGTTAGTGATAGCTCTCTGGGGTGGGGGGTGGGGGGGCAAGTATATTGTTTGCATTCGTTCATTAGTCATTTATCTCTCTGAAAGTGGTATGATTTGATCTTTAAAACTCAAGAAATGGAAAAATTCTCTGACCCGTGTTATAATGTTAGCTTCTTCTCTTTTCATCATCTCCAACCCCAAGCGCAAGAGCTTACTAATTATCCCTTATTCTGAAACTTTGTCATGGTCATATATTGGGAGAAAATGTGAACTAGCAAAACTTTTGTCAGAGTGGGTAACTAGTTTGATCCTTTGAAAAGAGCAGCTCTGTAGTTTTTTGACTTCAATGACTCATCTTAACATGAAAAATCTTACCAGGGAATTTTCAAAACTGCTTAGAAATTTTGTAGGTGTTGGCAAATAATTTTCACATATGAAAATGCTCCCTTTATTTTATCTCCTCTGATTCCCTAGAAAGTAGCTCTTTGTAAAAAGTATATTGTTTGCTCATTATTAATCTAAGTGAGAGATTAATTGCTAAAAAGTCACAATTAAGATTTGCTTGGTTACTTACAATTTTCTTTTAGTCAGAGATTCAACTCTGAGCAGTCACTTAAAAAATTCTGTCTTTTCACTGTACGCAATACTGGGGAAACCAGCACAACTTGTCCAGGGCAAGGTCATGAAAGCTCCACAGATACATCCAAACTCCCTGAGGGATCAAATTACTGGGCTGAGGGCTGTGGGGACCATGGTCTCAGGGAACATCTAGCTCAATTGGCATAA
>NW_004443965.1:4342648-4376859 GCF_000243295.1 Trichechus manatus latirostris
ACCATGGTCTCAGGGAACATCTAGCTCAATTGGCATAACATAGTTTATAAAGAAAATGTTCTACATTCTACTTTGGTGAGTAGCGTCTGGGGTCTTAAAAACTGTGAGCGGCCATGTAAGATACTCCACTGGTCTCACCCTTTCAGGAGCAAGGGAGAAGGAAGAAAACCAAAGACACAAGGGAAAGATTAGTCCAGAGGGCTAATGGACCACAAGTACGACAGCCTCCACTAGACTGAGTCCAACACAACTAGACGGTCCCCGGCTACTACCACTGACTGCTCTGACAGGGATCACAGTAGAGGGTCCCAGACAGAGCTGGAGAAAAATGTTGGACAAAATTCTAACTCACACAAAAAAGACCAGACTTACTGGTCTGACGGAGACTGGAGAAACCCTGAGAGTATGGCCCGCGGACACACTTATAGCTCAGTACTGAAGTCATTCCTGAGGTTCACCCTTCAGCCAAAGATTAGACAGGTTCATAAAACAAAATGAGACTAAATGGGCACACCAGCCCAGGGGCAAGGACGAGAAGGCAGGAGGGGACAGGAAAGCTGGTAATGGGGAGCCCCAGGTCGAGGAGGGGAGGGTGTTGACATGTTGTGGGGTTGGCAACCAATGTCACAACACAATATGTATATTAATTGTTTAATGAGAAACTAGTTTGCTGTGTAAACCTTCATCTGAAGTACAATAAAAAAAAAATTCTGTCTTTTCAGAGTTTTCTATAGAAAACTACAGAAACTGCAAATAATTTTAGGGACAATTTAAAAAATCCAAGATTTTCAGAATGGCGGAAGCAGTTATACATGCAGAAGGAAATCTATCATTGTACTCACCATTATGCCATTAGTTGTGCCAAGTTACAAACTAGGCAAGCTCCCAAGACGAAGCGATAGCCTTTGTGTTTATTATTGGCTAAACTGTTGAACTGGCAAGCAAGGCTTGTGTGTAGACAATATGGTATTTTCATTAACAAAGTTCCACCTGGTGGAAGTAGGGTTTACTCTTGGCTTTTCAATCTTGGGAAGTTTTTATCTCTAGGAATCATGAAAGTCTCAAACAATATCCAGTTTACATTAATTGAGGAAATAAAATGATATCCATAGCACATGGGAGGACAGGGGACCGATGCTGTGACATGAAGCAAAGAGCACGCTGTGAGTCTGTATGATGGGCTGGACAGTCAGGCATACCAACAGTTAAAGTGAACTCAGCATTTCTCCTGACTTGGTGCTTGAAAATCTAGTGATAACTGGACCTGGATTATCTAACAAATCTGTTATTGAAATTACTTACATTCAAAACTTCTGAAGTAAATGAGGCTCTCTCAGGTTTCCAGACTTTGCACAGATACAATCATGCTTACCTTGAAAACAAGATGTTGCAGCTATATATACATATATTTTTACTTTGGAACATTATTTGGAATATAGCATGGAAGGAAATAGTTCAGGAAGTTACTGACTAATCAGTGGGTGGACATTCACGGTGATCCCTTGTTCTTATTCAAGAATCCTTTGAAAAGTAGCATTCTGGAATTCCTCTAGAATGCTTTATCAGAATTCACCATTAGATCTATTTTAATCAAGGCACTTAAGTTGTTGTGCTATAAAAAGAATCTCATTGTAAGGTCGTCTTGACCTAGAAGTTCCCAAACTTTCTCTGTGGTGTTCTTAGTGTCTCAGCAATATCGTCAGAAATACCACTAACATCTTTGTTTATTAAGTAGTTAGACCCAAACAACTTAAATAAGTATTTATGTCCTAATAGCTGCTGTTTGAGAAAGTGATGCACATAAATTGGAATAAAAATAATTTTTTCTCTTTAAAAAATTTAATATTTAGTTTTTGAATAACCACAATTACTTATACTAGTGGGATGTGTCTGCCTGTTGGGCACTGCACAGCTTGTTAAACCTTGGAATTAGATTGGACGCTCCCACCCTCATTTCCTGTTCAGGGTTGATTTTTGAATGATACTTGGCTTTCTATTATACAAGTAGAGAAACCCAGCTTCACAAAGATATGATGTCATCAAAAGGAACATAATGCAATCTAAGTGAATTAACTTGAACTGGTAGTTTGCACCGTGTCCAACACATCGCTGTGTTTTCCTTGAAAGTTTTAAATATCCCGCAGCACTCCTGTGAGTTCACTGTGGCATGATAGGGTGTCTTGGCACATAGTGTGGGAACCCCAGTCTTAACCTATATTTGTTCTCTGTAACTAAGTCAAGGAGTCCCTGGGTGTGGTGTAAACAGTTAACGTGCTCTGCTGCTAACTGAAAGGTTATAGGATCGAGTCCACCCAGAGGTGCCTTGGAAAAATGGCCTGGCAACCTACTTGTGAAAAATCAGCCATTGAGAACTATATGGAGCACAGTTTTACTCTAACACACATGGAGTCACCATGAGTTGGAATTGACTTTACGGCAACTGGTTAACTAAGTCCCAGTTGCCTTAAGGGACCTGTGTATTTAACTGCATTATCCAAAAGTTGGCTTCCGTTTTTATTTTTTTTGTGGTTGTCAGATTTTTGGTGAGCAACCAAAATAATACTAGGCTGTGTACCTTACAGGGAAAAAAAACTGCTATCGAGTCGATTCCGACTCACAGCGACCCTGTAATGTACCTTAGAAATCTTGATTTGTTATGTTTGGGATGTGAGGGTAGAACTTAGGCATCTGTGTTTTTTAACAAGCTTGCCTAGTGATGCTAATTATATGTTTGAGAATTGCTAAATTCCATCTCAAATCCTTTGAGAATAGGGATTATGTCATTTAAACCTCTTCTTATTCCTATAATCGTAATGTACATTGTAGAGATGCTCATTTAATGGTATTGAACTTACTTATTGTCCCTTACTTTACCTCTTTCTCCTTCCCAAATTTTCTTTTGTTCTGTCGCTTAAAACAATAAATAAATAAAAGAAGAAGGAAGGAAGTATTAAAGTGTAGGGTTTTGTAACTTCCCAAGCCTCTTGTCCACAGTCTCCCTGTTCTACCATGCTGTTATAGATTGAATCGTGTCCCCCCAAAATGTGTGTCAACTTGTCCAGGCCATGATTTCCAGTATTGTGTGGTTCTTCTCCATTTTGTGATATGATGTAATTATCCTACTTGTAAATCCTAACCTCTATGATGCTAACAGAGCCTTGGTGGTGCAGTGGTTAAGATCTATGGCTGCTAACTAAAAGGTGGCAATTTGAATCCATCAACCACTCTTTGGAAACTCTATGGGGCGGTAATACTCCATTCTACAGGGTTGCTATGAGTCGGAACTGACCCAACAGCACCTGACAACAACAACAGGATGCTAATGAGGCAGGATTAGAGGTAGTTATGTTAATGAGGCAGGACACAATCTACAGGATTAGGTTGTATCTTGAGTCAGTCTCTTTTGAGACGTAAAAGAGAGAAGGGGGCAGAGAGGAGAGGGACCTTCTACCACCAAGAAAGAAGAGCCGAGAGTGGAGCACGTCTTTTGGACCTGGGGTTCCTACGCTGAGAAACTCCTAGACACAAGGGAAGATTGATGACAAGGACCTTGCCCCAGGGCTGACAGAGAGAGAAAGCCTTCCCCTGGAGCTAGTGCACTAAATTCAGACTTCTAGCCTCCTAGACTGTGAGAGAGTAAATTTATGTTTGGTAAAGCCATCCACTGTGGTATTTCTGTTATAGCAGCACTAGATAACTAAGACAAAGGCCAGTTCCACAGTCCCCTCACAGGGTCTCACATCATGTTGAATTTATCTGCTCATGATCCTCTGATGATGCATACCTGCTGCGTTTGTCTCCACTTTTCCTTGCTTCAGGTCCCCGGGTGATACAAATGGTTTTCTCTTCTAACCAAGAGGTTAGAGGTTGAGACCCACCCAGATGCACTGTGGAAGAAAGGTCTGGTGATCTGCTTCCTTAAAGATTATAGCAAGAAAATCCTGTGCAACAGTTCTACTCTGTAACACCTGGGGTTACCATGAGTCAGAAGTGACTCATGACATGAGGCATTTTGTTTTTTTCTTGAAAAAAAAATATATATTAGGCTGGAAGAGACTTGGAATGTTATTTAATTCAGCGCTGTCATTTTAGTGAGGACCCGTAGGGAGGGGATGTGATGTGCCTGAGGTTATACAGGAAGTGAAGAAAGAAGCTGGGACTAAAACCCTTATCTCCTGGCTTCTTGTCCAGGGCTGGAAATGACCACTCCACCCTGGGCACTCCATACCATAATCCCTGGGGTTGGTGCTGGATCATTTCTGAGTGTCCCAAGTCCCGCAGGTGATTCTGATGTGGAATAAGGGCTGAGACCAATTTGACAATTTGCTTTGCTTACAAAGTTATGTTTGGTGTGTTAAATAAGACTTTGCCATTTATTGAGTCAGTAACTACAAATTGAACAACTTGGAGTTGCTTAATTTTTGTTGTTTAATGAGAAGGCAAAAACTTGAGAGCAGAAAAAACTATCAACATGATCATAAAAGGATAAATTTGCATTTTCTGGGTTTTTGTTTATAAGTTATACCCTAGCAGCATAAGAGCTTGGCTGCTGGGCTCTGGACAGCATTTTCCCACTGAGAGCCTCTTTCTCCTTCCTTGTTCCTAGCTTGGATTCTGAATGGTTAGGGCTGGGGTGGGGTGAGGGGGCTGACTTTTGGACAATTGGGACATGACTGTAATAGACAATTTCAGATGGGCACTTGACACCTTTACTTCTTAGCAGAATTGGAGTGATTAGATAAGGGTCACAAGGATTGCCTAAGGAAGATCAGTAATTTTTGCTATGCTTTTCTTTATCACATTTCAGGTATATTTTACAGGTAAGACAAGTTGGGTCAGCTATTAAAAGAAACAGGACACTATGAGAAAAATACTCTTGGAACTTTGCAATCCCAGGGCTACTTCATTCGGATGTATGTTCATTCATTCATTCGTGCCTGCATGCCTCAATCATTTATTCGACAGAGAATTAAAATCTCCCTGGGAAATCTTCCTCCAAGTGGCTTCTTATCTCCTGTGAGATAATGCGTGACCATGATATCCGAAACAGGCTGTGTTTCCTGTAAGTCCAGTTTTTTGGAATGAGAAACGGTTCTCATTCTGTTTTTCTTGAGAAGTAATCTAGTAGCTGTGCATCTTTTTTTTTGTTCAATTTGAAATTATATTATTTCTGGCTTTAATTTTAGACATTTTGACTTAATATGAAGAAAGAAAAGAAATATATAATTTGGATGTCATATGAAGTTGCTTATAATTTATGTAACTCTTTGATCTGTTTCCGCAGTCCAGTATAGCTGGAGAATTGAGAGTGCTGCTTTTTTTTTTCTTTAACTGATGAAAGAATGTTTCAACTTTATTATCTAATATAATCAAGAACTAATCTAAATTAAACCCACAAATAAATATGATGTTACTTAGTACCATTGTTATTAATTTAAACTTCCTTTTCTATCAGACTACCCTTTACCAGAAGTGCTCATAAGGAAAAAATGCTTTGAGTTTATTTTTTCTAGCTTTCCCTTGTCAGGAATCCTCTCCAAAGAGGGGCAATTTAAGAGAGAAGGAAGGCCATAGATTCTCCTGATGCCATCCTGAATGGCCAAGAATACGTGTATCCTCCATGACTGAAAGGGCATGTACATTTCTGGTGGCAGAAATCTGTCCATTGACTGTGCTGGGGCTGCCGTTAGGCACTGACGTGGCTTAAACTGCATTTGACCTGGTGCTTCGGATTCAAGCCAATAGGTGACTCATTATTTCAGATGTTTGGTTTGTGCTGTTACAGTTGAAGCAATCTGTAAGGAAAATAGAAAAGCCTGTTGTAAAAATATAGTCTCTCTCCAGGAAGGAGAATCCCTGCATCCTGGCCGGAGGCGGGATATCTGTACAGGGTTTGTAATGTGTTGTTTCACCTTAGATCCTGGTTTGAAGCTGTCCTGGAAAATGTCCATCAGCGTGTGTTTAGATGGCATTGGTGATTATTATTACAGTCTTGAATACGAGTTCAAAACATGCTGGGTATGAAGTGTGCTATCTGGTCACCGAGAGACAGCTGTCTGTTCTGGGGACAGGACAGCCAGATGCCTACCACCAGGCTCCATTCGGAAGGAAAGGAAAGAGCATGGCGCTAGCGTCCCTTCAAAAGGTCATTTGATCAGATGGTTTCTTTCTGAAGTTTTGAGATGTGATATATGCAATTTATTTTCTTTCTTTGGTCGTTGGAAGCTGTCCATTCTATATGTGATTTAGTAATTACAGAATGTTTGGCTTTAGAATCAAACAAAGACTATTATAAAATGTCAAATTTTTTATTATCTTTAACTTTTGCACCATGTTTAAAAGTGAAACATTCTGCTAACATTATAAATTTGTCCCTTTTCTCTTTCCTGTGTCTTGGTTCTTAACCATCCCAAGGGAGCAGTTAGGAAAAAATAGAGAGTCTCCACCCAAACAGTGTGGTGAAGGAACAGTTCAAGATTTGTAGGTCTCTGGCGCAGTGGTTAAGAGCTATGGCTGCTAACCGAGGTCGACAGTTCAAATCCACCAGCCGCTCCTTGGAAACCCTATGGGACAGTTCTGCTCTGTCCTATAGGGTCCCTATGAGTACGAATCAGCTCGATGGCAACAGGTTTGGCTTTTTTTTGTTTTTTGGGGGTTGGCTATGAAGTGTTACATGCCAGTTTAAACTTACAGCCATTCATACTTTTTCGAGAATTTTGATTCATTTGTCCAATGGTGACTATGTATCAGATGCTGGTTTTGAGAGCTTCCACTGAGCAAATAATAGCTTCTATCTCTTGAGCATGTGCCAGGAGCTTTATTTAATCCTCATAGAAATGCTGGTTGGCATATATTATAGATGCAGTGAATAGCCAATACTCAGAAAGGTTAATTAACATGCCCAAGATCACACAGCTAATAAGTGGAATAGCTGATGTCTTACCCAAGTCAACCGGACTTGAAGGGTGGTTCTACATAAAGCTACACTGTTTCTCCTCCTAAAACCAAGGGAAACAGAGATAACATGTTGTGTAGTGCCATATGGCCTTAAGCTTCTTTACATGTCTAGTGATACTTAAAACCAGTTGCTGTTGAGTCGATTCTGACTCATGGTGACCGCATGTATGTGTGACATAGTAGAACTGTGCTCTATAGGGTTTTTAATGGTTGTGTTTTCAGAAGTAGATCACCAGGCCTTTCTTCCAAGGCACATCTATATGGACTCGAACCTCCAAGCTTTCAGTTAGCAGCCAAGAATGTTAACCATTTGCACCACCCAGGGACTCCTAATGCATTGCCACTGAGTGGATTCGGACTCATAGCGACCCTACAAGACGGAGTAGAACTGCCCCAGAGGGTTTCCAAGGAGCGGCTGGTGGATTTGAACTGCTGACCTTTTGGTTAGCAGCCCAGCTGTTAACCACTGGGCCACAAGGGTTCCCCAGGGACTCCTAGTGAGATATATATATATATATATATATATATATATATATATAGAGATTTTTCCAGAGAGGTGGGATGCATAATGGTTAAGAGCAGGTATAACTGCCTGGCTTCCACACTTACTACCTCTGAAACCTTGAGCAAGTACCTTAATCTTTTTTTAAAATAATTTATTTTATTTTTGTTGTTTTTGACAATGTATACAGCAAAACATCCACCTATTCAGCAATTTCTACATGTACGGTTTAGTGACATAGATTACATTCTTCAAGTTGTGCAACCATTCTCATCCTCCTTTTTCAAATTATTCCTCCTCCGTTAACATAAACTCACTGCCCCCTAAACTTCCTGTCTGACCTGCCTAGCTGCTATTGTCAATTTGATCCCATATAGATAATTCTTTAAAAGAGCACAATGCTAAAGGCAGACATTCTTTACTAGTTAAGCTAAACTATTGTTTGGTTTTAAGAAGGCTTCAGGGAATAATTTTCATTTAAGGTTTAAAGAGTATCTCAGGGCAATAGTTTCAGGGGTTCATCCAGCCTCAGTGGCTCCAGAAAGTCTGGATTCCATGAGACTATTAAATTCTATTCTGCATTTTCCCTCTTTTGATCAGAGTTCTTCTATAGAATCTTTGATGAAAATATTCAATAATGGTAGGCAGGCACCATCCAGTTCTTCTGGTCTCATGGCAAAGGAGGCGGTTGTTCATGGGAGCAATTATCTACACATCCCATTTCCTCCTCCTATTCCTGACTGTCCTTCTTCCTCTCTTGCTCCAAGCAAATAGAGACCAATTTCTGTGCCTTGAATGGCAGCTTGCAAGCTTCTAAGATTCCAGACACTATGTGACAAACTGGGAGGTAGAACAGAAGTACTAAAAACAATATTAGGCCAATTAACTGGGACATCCCATGAAACCATGATCTTAATCCTCCAAACCAAGCCTTCCTTTCTCCAGCAGTAGATGAAGCAGTACCTGTGGTTGTGAGGTTTAAATAAGTTAATGTCTATAAGGTGTTAGAAAAGTGTCTGGTTCATAATAAGCACTAAGCAAGTGTTTGTTACTTTTGTATACTATCCTGAAAACTAATAGGAATGAGGTATCTCTCCATCTCTTCTTCTTGCCTCACCATGCAAGATGCCCTGGGTCAGCTTGTGGAAATACTTCAGAGTAGGGAGGGCTGGGGAAAGGTCCTGAACTGTTGGTTTGTGAGTGAGTACTTCTCAGATACCTGGCCCAGCCTTTATTCTCTAGGCTGTGTAAGTAGCCCCCAATTTCTTCTACACAAACTTGGTCTATCCAGTCTCTGGTCCAGTTACTTCCACAGGTTGCCTTACTCTTCCTAAAATATGCCCATCCTCAACCTCTACCATGCATGCTATAAAAATATCATTGTCATTCTTATACTGATTTAGTACCCTAGCATGGTGTCTGTAAGTTCCAGCTAGTGTGGCCACAATGGTGGGCCATAAACTGTGACCTCCTAGAGGGGAGAGACAGGTCTGTGAGAGCTTCGTAGAGCATTAAAAAACAAAGAAAACTTTTTATCATGAAAATGGTATTGTTATGGGAGCATGAGCCTGAAGGGAGGTACCTGGGGGAGGCAGCTGGTGCTTTTAAAGTCTCAGTCTCCGTCTTCCTCAGCTGTAAGGTTGTTGTGGTTAGCTGCTGTCAAGTCAATTCTAACTCATGTTGACCCTATGTGTGCAGAGTAGAATTGCTCCATATGGTTTTCAAGGATGTGACCTTTTGAAAGCAGATTGCCAGGCCTGTCTTCTGAGGCACCTCTGGGTGAGCTTGAACCACAAACCTTTTAGCCAGCAGTTGAGCGCTTAACCATGTGTGCCACCCAGGAATTCCAAACCCTAAGACTAGACAACAAGGTAGAAACATGTCCCCAGGGATCTCAAGACTTTGGGCTCTTGACTTTAGCTCTTCCCTCTTGCTTAATCCAGCGAACTTGGAGGTCTTACTCCCTGCCTCATTTCAGGGCAGTGAAACTGAACTGTGTTATCTCTGATTCCCACAAGTCAGAGACGTGAGTCAGTCATGCCTGATGCAGAAACTATGCCCCTCAAGGAAGGACTCACTGTGAGGAGCATTGGGTCAGCTCACTTGGTGTCTCTATTGGTCCCCCTGTGAATGTCAGAACCTGGTAATGATCCAGCAATGGGTGGAACAACTGCTCCCAACTAGAAACTGCTCATGACAGAGATTAAGTGCAAATAGCCAAAACGAGGAGTGGAAATCGACCGTTAGCTTTTGTTCTGATGGGACGTGTGGGACTCAGAAGTAGAGTCTGTTCTGACTGGTTATATAAGAGAAGCTTTGGTTGTACAGCTTTGAATATTTTTTGGAAACTCTGGTGGCATAGTGGTTAAGTGCTACGGCTGCTAATCAAAAGGTCAGCAGTTCAGATCCACCAGGCACTCCTTGGAAGCTCTATGGAGCAGTTCTGCTCTGTCCTATAGGGTCACTATGAATTGGAATTGACTCGACAGCAACGGGTTTGGGTTTTTTGTTTTTGTTTTTGTTGAATCTTTTTTGAAATTCAGAAAGTAGAACAACCTGGATCACAGGCGTAATTCAGCTGAGTGTGTGTTTACATGTACCTGGATTTTCCACTAAATTTGAGGAGTGATCTGGCAGAACTCAATGTAGATGAAAGTAGAAGTGAAGAAAAAGAAAGGTGTTCAAAATGTCCAGTCTAGTAAATAACTGTGAAACTTTTGGTAGAGAAAAAGAACTCCACTCCCCATGTAATGTAGATAATTAATGCAGAAGATACATGATACATATGAGAAATATATTTAGGATACATAAGAGAAACCTGACTTGGTGGTGCTCTGCTGTCAGGGTGTTTTCTGGAGAGAGAAGTTCCTGCATTAGGATTTGCTCTTAATTTTCATAAGCTTCCTTTTTGCAGTCTTAGGCATTCATCTTCCCAGTCGCTTGGATGAGGTGCTGTGGGCCCATCCTGTGCTACTGGGACAGAACGCCTTGCCCTCTCGGCTTCTTCTGGTCTCTTCCAGTGTTCCCTGGCTGGAATTTCACTGCCAACCCATGTAATGTCCCTTCAACTGCTGACTGTAGGTTCATGTTGCTTGTTAAAAAGAATGTTATACTATTTACTAATGCAAAATATGTGTTCTTGACCACTGTACTAAGACTGTATGTGGACCACCAAATGGAAATAACTTAAGGGGAACCACTTCTCTTCAGAAACTTTCCAGATGTTCAGTGCCCCCTTCCCAGCTCTCTTATGGAGGCTCTCAGTCTTGTATTCAATTAGCAATCAATGTCTCAGACCCATCAACCACATGTTTGTGCCAGTTGCATGTGAAGAGATAGAGCCATAAAATACTTTGATGGATGGCTGTGTTGCTCTTTATTCTTTTCTACCCATAGTCTAAATGTGCCTGGCTTTTGTTTTTGCTGCCTTAAATAACATTCTTCTTTTGTTCCTTCAAGTCCTCACAACACAGGGTTTCTACTGACTTCTACTCCCCTCCCCTTACCTGGCACAATACTTGTTTTAACAATGCTAATTATTCCAAAAGAATATCTTGTTTAATAAACATCAAAAAGAAAGTACTCCATAACGGGTGGCGATAGTGATGTTAAGGATTACAGGATCGTAAACATTTTTTTTGAGTTGGTCTCAGGATTTACTTTGAATTTTACATTGTCATCCTATATTTCTGTCCCAACTATTCTGCCTTGCTTTTCCCAGATGATTTCATGGAAAAGCAATGGCAAATCAAGATTTGTATTTTTTTTTTTTTTGCCAGAGATTTAATAGATAGTTTATTCCCAATGTAAACATTTTAGTAAGTCTTTAGTTTACTGACTCATTACTTTGATGAGGGAAATGTCCTAATAAAGATAAAGAAACTGTAAACTGTTTCAAAAGCTGCAGGGGGGAAATGTTGGGGCCCTTCAGGTCAAGTACGTGCCCTTGTTCTTTGAATTTCATTTGTCGTTTGGTCATGGGAATAGTCAAACGGGTCATTTAGTGGTTATGTCCTCATCTTAATTCTTGTCTGTAAACTTATGCATATATACCAAGTTGTGAGTGTTTTACTCCCTTAAAGTATCTTTCTATATAGACAGTGACTATGTGGGAGTGATTTTATGAAAGTAGTAAATCAGATTTTCCTCTTCCACCACAAATTAGTTTATTAAGTGTGTCACCAGACCAGAGCTGAGAAATACTTGGTTGGCTTTTATTGCTAAACAGTTTGATTTTCTTAGAAATGTCACATACCTCCAGGTATGAAGGGTTAAAAAAAAAAGTTGCTGTCGAGTCTACTGCAACTCACAGCGACCTCATGTATGTCATAGTAGAACTGTGTTCCGTAAGGTTTTCAATGGCTGATTTTTCAGAAGTGAATTGCCACGCCTTTCATTGGAAGTACCTCTGGGTGGACTCACACCTTCAATCTTTTGGTGGCAGCCAAATGCATTAACCACTTGCACCACTCTAAATAGAGTCAAAATCTTGAGAGAATAGGAAATATCCTTGGCGATAGCCTGTGGTTACATAAGGCGTGCCAAAAACAAAACAAAACAAAACAAGCCAAACCTGTTGCTGTCAAGTCTATTCTGATGCGTGACAAACCCATGTGTTACAGAGCAGAACTGATCCATAGGGTTTTCTTGGCTGTAATCTTTACAGAAGTAGAGTGCCTGGCCTTTCTTTTGTGGCATCGTTGGGATTACTGGTAGTAGTCAAGTGCATGTTATTTGTGCCGCCCAAGGACCTTACATAAGGCAGAATCTGCATTATTCATTTGCATAGAGATTTCTGGAGGTATTATGACCTTATGTTGTCCCACATAGTTTTGGTAAGACTAAATGTGCCAGCAGGGATGGAACTATTTTTAGGTTTTACAATGAGTGTTTAGTGAAGTATAAATGTATCTCATATAAAATAACCTTTGTAACAATAGAGTATACTATTATTATATCCAGGAATGAACTCTATAGATGCTTTTTAAAAAAAATTGTTCATCAATTTTGCACTTAAATTTAACGAGGTAGTTATCTGCCTTAGTGGTTTTCAACTTTTCCGGAAGAGACCCATTTCTAAACTTGAAAACAAGATAAAAAAACCTCAGTAACATCCCTGCAAACTATCTTTGATAGAAATGGTACTTTTAGTACCTAGTAGTTATAAAAATATATAAAGTCAAAAAGAAAAATTCAACTTGGTATTGTGAGTTAAAAAAAAAAAATCAAGAGGCAAGGTATTGATGTTGAGGCTCTAGGTACAGTATAGAAAACCTGGATTTTGTTTTTTATAAGAAGTTAATGGCTTTATCTAAGTTTGTATCTGCTCTTTTGCCAGGTACTTGTCAAGTAGGAAATATAATGATCCAAAGGTAACCTTTAATTATATCATATCTTTAAAACTGTTGCCCTTTTTTTTGTTTTGTTTTGTTTTTGTTATTACTGGCTGGCTCTTTCTGAACCAAAAAAAAAAAAAAGAAGAGTGAGTGATAATGAGCCACTTAGCTATAGTAAAACCATGTGTGTGAAGGTGTGTGCATTTCTATACTGGTGCCTTAAGGTGGACACAAAGACTCAACTTTTATAATAAGATAAATACACTTCAGTTAGATATCTTTCTTGTCGTTCTAACTACACAGACATATGAAATGTTCTTTACAAGGTGTGATCTTGCATACTACCCAGATCATATGCTGAAGTGACACCCAATGAGGGCCAGTTTTAATTCTGGACCCTTTTAATCTCTGGAGCCCTGGTGGTGCAGTGGTAAAGAGCTTAGCCACTGACTAAAAGGTCAGCAGTTCAAATCCACCAGACGCTTCTTAGAAACTCTATGGGACAATTCTACTCTGTCTTATAGGCTTGCTGTGACTCGGAATCGACTCCATGGCAGCAGGGTTTTTTAGTCTGTGGTAATTGTCAAATGAACCAGTCTTCACTGTAGCAGGGACTATCAGGATGACTGTCATTCATCAATTCATTGCAATAATGGTATTGTGCCTCTGTTCTGGGCTGGGTATTGGGCTGGGCCTTGAGGATAAGAGGTAAACCAGGCATAGCGCCCATCCTCAAGGAACCAATGTCTGCTGGAGGAGACAGACATAAACCACGGTTCTGTGCTCTGTGATCAGTGCTGCATGGAGGTCCACACAGGTGGGGGGCATGCAGCAGCAATCCCTGCTCACCTACTCAATGCAGGCCGAGGGGTAGCCAGGGCAAGGTAGTTAAGCATAGATGCTGTTTGAACTGGAATCTTTTCTACTTACATCCAAATCTAAAACTTATTCACAATAGACTTTGAACAACACTATCTATATAAACTAGATGACTTTTTTTTAGGAAAACCTTGATTATTCTCCTACTTTATATCTGAAGGGAAGTTGAGAAAGCATTCTCTAGCTCGTTTGGATCTGAGTTTCAATCCTGCCTGCCACTTGACCTTTCTGAACTTCACACAGAAAGGGGGTAATAAAATCTGCCAAACAGTTGGTTGGGAGGATTATATGAAATACGTTACAATAATTGTTAGTCTCTTCCCTCGCCTTAACCCACTAACGTTGACTAGCTCCAAGAAGGCAAATTATTTTGAATAAATGAAACAAGAAACCAAACTGTTGCCATCGAGTCACTCATAGAAATGAAACAAGAAAGCAGGGTTAATTATAGAATAATGAAAATAACTAATATTAGCCACCATTTATTGTGCCAGGGACTATTCTAAGTGCTTTATGTATTTAACTCATTCAGTCTTCACAGTAACTCTTTGAGATAGATGCTATTATTTCATCCCTATTTTACAGATGAGAAAATTAAGGCTAGAGTGGTTAGGTAACTTGGGTTAACCCTGCCAGTCTGGGTCTAGAGCTCTTAACCATCAAAATGGAGTTTGGAAGATGATAGTGAGAATGACAACAATAATACCTTAGATTTTTACAGAGATTCGTCCTTTGGGGAACACTTCTGTGTACATCTTTATGATGGTTTCTCATAACAATAAATATGAAGTGGCTATAAACTGGATGAGAAAACCAAGGTGCCAGGGGGGAAGTGACTTGCCCAGGGTTACTAAATCAGTATGTGACCAAGCTGGCACAAGAACTTTTTCTACTTGACTCTTGTGAGTGTTGATAGAATGAAAGGAAAAACAGCTTGTGTTTAGGAGTCCTTCTGAACAATGGTGGCTGTTATTTATTTATTTTTTTTAGTATGGAACAGATACAGGGAGGTTAATTATGTTTGCTCAAGGTCACATGTCATGTTAGTAGCCAACTATGATTAGAAAGGGCAGGTCCAGTCCCTGAACCACGCAGCTTCTGAAAGACCCAGATGAAAGAGTTGGAGAAGTACAGACGAGTCTGTGTTCTGGGCCACTTCTGGCTGGGGTGCATCCCAATAAGTTCCCCCTGGGATTCTGGAACCACTAGAGAGGGACCTAAACTGACACAGGGACCCTCACTTGCCCTTAGCTTAGATTGCTTCCTGCCAGAGCTGTGAAGCTTCTTCTGAGGGTGGACTGGGAGGCTGCAATCTGAAGAGAGATGATAAGACTTTGCTCAGGCCTATTTGGTGGGAATGATACAGAGGACCTGGGCTGCCTTCTTCCAATGCTGATCAGTCCTCCCCACAAACTGAAGGCTCAGCGCAATTTTAAAGAGAGCAAGAGAGAGAAGAAACCAAGTAAGGTTGAATCAAAAGCTTCTTGGAATTATGTGGTGTTTTGCCCTGTAGTCACGGATCCGGTTACAGAGCCTGTGATTATGGCTTTTGCAAACTATTGTCAGAGAAATTCATAAGATTTCCAAAGGCTGCAGAGGAGCAGATTTGGAATTGAATTTCAAGAAGTTACCCATAATGGCTTACATGTGGACAGAGAGCATTTAAGATTCAGGCCTGAGTCCCTGTGTCCAGGAGGTGTGGGATGCAGAGAGAAAAGCAGAGATCGAGGGTGTCACCATTTTCTGATGGTCTTTCCCTGTTGTTTCATTTATTCTTGGCCTGCAGGCCCTTAAAAATGGTGAAATTCTCCCTTAAGGGTTAGCTTGCAGTGTCTAACGTTGTCAGTGTTTGTCCTTTTTAGTAAGAAGACTCTAATTGGCTTCTTTGCCAGCAAGTATCAACCATGCCAGCAGATAAATTGTGGAAAGTATGAGTCTCTGTGACCATCTTTAATTGGCTGTGCAACAGACATTTTAATTTAATTTAATATTGCAAGCAAAGCTCAAGGTATGCAGGCTTGCCTTCTTCAATATCTGTTTTTCATATTCATATGGCAAGGACTTTAGATGACTGTAAGTAATAGCTCTATTTTTTAATTAATAAAGGTCCATTGAAGAAAAAGATCGAAAGGATAGGAGTAGTTATAATAATATAACAGTTGTTTTCTTTTTTTGAAGCAACTGCTATACTAGGCTTCTCCCAACCTCAAGTAAAGAAATGAGCTTACTGAGTTTAACAATCCAGTAAGCGTTCATTAGTCAATGGAAAGAATTAGAAAGAATATTCCAAGTCTTCTTATATATAAAAAGAATATTCTAGTTCTTGTTATACTGAAATTACTAGAAAAACTCAGCTTATACTATGTTAATGAAAAGAGGACCCTAAATTGGCTAGTGGGTCAGAATTTATGAACTTTTTTTTTTTCCTATAAAATCTGGAAGTTGTTTTTGCTTCTGTTTTAATGGTTTTTTTTTTGTTTTTGTTTTTTTTTTTTAATATTTTATTGTACTTCAGGTGAAGGCTTACAGAACAGATAGTTTCTCATGTAACAGTAACACACATGCTGTGTTTTAATGGTTTTTAATAGTTATACCTGGTATATGGAGCAGGAGTGTGTACCAGCCTTGCATGTAAGCAACATTAGGACACTTAAGCCGTGCTAGAGTCCCTGAGTGGTGTAAATGGTTAAATGCTCAACTGCTAACCAAAAGGTTGGAGGTTTGCGTCCACCCAGAGGCCCCTCAGAAGAAGAGCGTGGTGATCTATTTCCAAAAAAATCAGCCATTGAAAACACTATGGAGCACAGTTCTACACTGACACATGTGAGGTCACCATGAGTCAGAATTGACGGCAACTAGTTACTTGTTAAGCCATGCCCAGTGGTAGTACTCTTCAGTGGTTGAGGTTTTGTGGTGACTGAAATAAAGGGTAGAAGAAGGCACAAACGATGAGGAGTCTGTGGTATACCAGCAGTAGGGTGACTCAGTGGGCTTCAGTTATTTCATTTATGAAATGAGGACACTACAATTCCTGTATTCCACACAGTGCTTCTGGAAAAACCAAGTGGAATAGCACTTCTCTGCAAATGAGACAACATGAAGATCAAACGGGATAACATGAAATAATAATACAAACAACAACAGTTAATCAATATTTGTGTCGTACTTTATAAAATCATCTTACTTAATTTACACAGCCACCTGGTGAGGTGGTATGTCAGTGATTCTTGTTTTAGAGATGAGAAAGCAGCTCATGGAGGTTCAGTAACTTGCCCAAGGGAAGGAGGAGTACAATGCACAGTTATTGACCATCCATGGGTTTTGGGCTCTGTGCTAGGCAATGTCTCATGCATTAGTTCATTACATCCTCAAACCATAAGCAGCAAAGCTGATTCTTCAACCTAAGAATTTGAACTCCAGGGCTGGTGCTGTTTCCTCCTGCTCAGGTCCTTTGGAGAGGTAAAAGCACTATATAAAAAATGGCCTTATCATTCCTTCATTTTAAATGCAGAGGCTCTATGGTCTTTTGGACCACTGGGAGGTAGTATGAGAAGGGCCTGTGATGCTTGTTAGCTGTATGACCTTTGGCAAGCTATTTTAGCCAACCCCCAACTCTCAGTTTCCCCATCTGTAAAATGGGGTTAATAGCCTACCTCATATAATTGTTGTGAGTGTTACATGGAGATAAATGCTATTAAGTGCTTAGCACAGTGCCTGACACCTAGAAAGGGCTCAGTCAATATATGATGATGATGATGATTGTATGTTAGTGCCAAGGTTCTCGATGCTCTCAGGGTTATAGTTGCAGAAGGTTTTGCCTCCCTGGACCAATGCATGGCTGGGCTGCTTCCCAGCTGAACACCCACTCTTGACCCTCCCTTGCTGCACATGCCCTTAAGAGTTTCCTGGGGCCTGGCTTCCAGGATTAACTGCTTTTGAACTGCTCTCATCATCTGTATCCTGTTCATTCTATATACCCTAGGTCAAAGTCTCAAAATTCTTCTACCCCATCAAGCAGTGGAGACAGCTGGGCCTATAGCTCATGCTGCCCCCTATGCCTTCTGGAGGCCAAAGATGCTCATAGTCTCCGACAGTCTCCTACTAATCATGCTTTAAAGGTTTGTGTAGCACCTTTATCCCAAGCAGAACCAAAGCTTTATGTCCCCCTTCATCACTTAACCAGGAGTTGGCAAGTATCATCTTGTCTCATTTCCTGGAAGCAGGTAGAGACAGGCCTACAAGGTGACACAAAAGCTGGGGTCACACTGCTTTCCTCGTTTTCATGGTGCAGTAGAAGTACTTTCCAGCAAATGCCATTGCTCTGTTCTCTCTCTCTCTCAAGCTTTTCGTCCTGGTTGGCTTTTCTTCCTCATGTAGTTAGGGGAGGCTGGAAGATCATAAGAGGTTCCTGTTCTCATTTTTTCAGTTTTAACCTAAAGTTTATGAAAATCTTGAACTGGTCATTGCCTCCCCAACCCAACTGAAATCTTCTGGAGCTTAGATTTCCATCCCCATTTACAACATGTGTCTTAGTTGTCTAGTGCTGTTATAATAGAAATACCACAAGTGGGTGGCTTTAATGAACAGATATTTATTTTCTCACAGTTTAGGAGGCTAGAAGTCCGAATTCAGAGTGCTGGCTCTAGGGAAGGCTGTCTCTGTCAGCTCTGGGGGAAATTCCTTGTCTCTTTCACGATTTCTTGGTGATCTCCTAGTGACGTCAATCTTCCTGCATTTGTGCATGCTTTCTTCTGTTACTGATCTGCCCTTTTTATCAGGGCTTCAGACTGGTTCGAACCCCTGCTGAGAATTTGCATTTCACCCCAGGTATACTGAATCAGAATGTTCATTTTAACAAGATCCCCAGGTGATTCTTAACGTATAATAACTTTTGAGAACCACAGCTCTACTAGTGGTTCTCAGAATTGATCCATAACCAGCAATATTAGCATCCCTGGGAACCTGTTAGAAATTCAGATTCTCAGCAGGGGTTCGAACTGGAATGAACCAATTTGAAGCCTTGCTTTTTAATCTCAAAAGTGATTGGTTTAAGACATACCCTACATAGATATGGCCTCATTAACGTAATAAAGGAAACCTTATTCATAAACTGGATTACATCCACAGGTATAGGGATTAGGATTTACAACATATATTTTGGAGGGACACAGTTCAATCCATTACAACATTCTTCAAATCAGCTGCTTCCCAAGAGTCCAGAGTCATTATCGTATAGACCATGTGGTTTCAAAATACACTGATAAGACTAAATCTCCCTTATTTAACATCTAAAAGAAAAATCATTTTTTAAAACCATCACTCCTTAAAAATCTAAGCCATTGACATTCAACTTGGTACGTTCAATTTTGAATGGAATGGAAAAAGAATGTTTCCCTTATTTTATTTCTAGTGCTCCATAAGCCATTGCCATCAAGTAGATTCCGACTCATAGCGACCCGATAGGACAGAGTAAACTGCCTCATAGGGTTTCTAAGGAGCGACCGGTGGATTCAAACTGCTGACCTTTTGGTTAGCAGCCAAATGCTTAACCACTGTGCCAGTGCTCCAGTTTAAAAGTGGTCCAGAGGTGACAAGGTGGCCAGTCTGAACTGAGCCAGATGAAGATAAACAGAAAGATTAAAATCTTCATTTATTAATTTTATTTATTTCCTATTACTGCTAATCATTTGAATTTTTTTTTTTTTTTTTTTTTTACTTTAACAGTCCTCAAACATCTTGTCTCTGATTTTCTGTAGATGAGGAAGTTCTGGTGATTTACTTGGTCTTTTTCTTCAGGATCTCCATTAAAATCCTGGATTAGATATACTAAGCTGGAATATAAATGGAAAGTATTCTCATTTAATGCGATTTCAAAGAGCAATTTTTTCAAGACTGCTGTAAATTAATCAATCCGATCAGTCAACAAGTATAAATTAAGCACTTATGATGGGCATTGTGGTAGATGCATCCTTCTACTTGTTTCTGAAATCTGAGAAGATTCAAACCATGGCTCCAGTTGGTTGTTCTGGTCTGACCTGCGGTGTAGGGAAACAGCCAGACTGTAACTAATAGCTAAATCACTTGAACTCGGGTCACTGTATAGGCCATGTGAGGATATTTTTGCTTTGCTTGAGGGCAATTTTCATCACTTTCTTTGTGAAGCAGATTCAAGAAGGTGGAGGAAATAAACTACACTGCACTTTTGTGCTGGGTTTGTATTAATCTTCACTGTTTCCACCGTTGGAGCCCTGGTGGCAAAGTGGTTAAGAGCTCAGCTGCTAACAAAAAGGTTGGCAGTTCAAATCCACCAGCTGATCCTTGGAAACCCTATGGGGCAGTTCTGCACTCTTCTATAGGGTTGCTATGAGTCAGACTCGATTCGACAGCAACAAGCTTGTTTTTTTTTGGGGGGTGGGGGGGGATTCTACCGAGTATACCTTCTCAGAGGGGTCTGCTCAAGGCACAGCTATTTGTGAATAGGCAATCTCCCTGCTCCTGGATTATAGCTTCTAGAGAACAGGGAACAGGCCTTGCAGTGTCTGGGCCCCCAAAGAGCTCACATTATTTGTTGTTGGATTGTGTGGTAGTTCTGCCTTGTTACAGGACAGGTAGCTGGGAACAAACACACTACTGGGAGCGGGAGCCTGGAGTTTGAGATGGTGCGGAGTAGAATGGTGTCAGAAGCCTTGTATCTAAATGATTCCTGGAAGACGTATCCCAGAGAAAATTGGCAGCGAAGCGAAGACGTTCATCTCATCCCTTGATCTCTTGGTAGAGGAAAGTGCCTGTCCCCAAGTGGAGGCCCTCTTGAGACAGGAAGCCCCTGAAATACCCAGTGACTCTGCTGTGTGTGTGTGTATGTGCATGTGATAGCCTACTGATACCCATTGCTATAGAGTTGATTCCAACTCATGGCAGCCTCCTGTGTTGCAGAGTAGAACTGCACTCCAGAGGGTTTTCATGGCTTTGACCTTTTGGAGGCAGATTACCAGGCCTTTCTTTTGAGGTGCCTCTGGGTGGGTTTGATCTGCTAACCTTTTGGTTAGTAGCCAAGAATGTAATTATTCGTGCCACCCAGGGACTTCTATAATAGCCTAAACCATTCCCAAACAGGATTTAATGTGACTCTCTGAAATGGAATTGACAAAACCTCTATACCAGGAACCTTTCCTCTTGTAAGAAAAGAAAATTAGTCTAAACTGTGATTTTAAGTGTTCAATTCCAAAACTGCTCAAATACCCCTGCCAGGGAGAGCCTGGACCAGCCTTATTTAGACTCTTTAATTGGCAGAAAGTATTTCTTTCTCTTTCTCTTCTTCCCTGCCCATTAGGGTTAGGTCATAGTTCTTTCTGCTCTCTCATTGCTTTTGAAAAACCCATAATATTTCTTTTCTTCTTCCCGTGATTGATATCTTGTTTGTGTTACAAAGATGATTTACTACCTTTGCATGGATCCTCTAGGAAGGTGAAGCATGGATAACTGTGTTAGATAAGGGAACATAATACCTTTGAGATTATGTCCAAGTTCTTGAGAAACTATGGTCGTTGTTAGGTGTTGTCAAGTCGCTTCCGACTCATACAGAACAAAACACTGCCTGGTCCTGCTCCATCCTCACAGTCATTGTTAGGTTTGAGCCCATTGTTGCAGCAACTGTGTCAGTCCATCTCACTGAGGGTCTTTCTCTTTTTCACTGACCCTCTACTTTACCAAGCATGATGTCCTTTTCCAGGGATTGAGTCCTCCCGATAACATGTCCAAAGTACATGAGACAAACTATTAGAGCTTGATTATCTTAGTGTTTGCCAGTTGAGGTTAAACCAACATCTGTACTTGTCTTTCTTTCCCAGAGGGCATAACAAGAAAGGAAAAAGAGAAGAGTTCAAAGAATTAAAAACAGAGTTTTTATTAGGATAACATTTGGGGTCAGGTAAACATCTCTCATGAGTTTCATTGAAAAATTCCAGGAGGCCAAGGACAAAATCTCTGGAAGGCCTGTCCCAAGGAGTATAACTCAGTGGAAGGTTCACCTTTTAAATTTTTTTTTAAAGAAAACTGAGTATGATGTTGCTTAAGGGACTCTTAAAAAAATAGAAAAGAAAAAGAACACCAAAAAATAAAAATTTCTTCTCCTTGTTTGGAAAATGTGGAAGGCCTGGAAAAGATTTTCTCCAGTGACCAGGAAATACTTCTTCCTTGCACATGTACTGCTTTCTTCCCTGGAACTGTAGAGTCTTGTCTTAAGCTTCTGCACTTGAACTGTGAATGCAGGCAGCTTGGACTCAGCTGGGAGAGAGCAACATGGCTGCCCTTATTAAGCCAGGCACATTTCCTGTGAGCCTGTATTTTAGGCTGTAGCCTAATTCTTGGTTGTTCACTTCTGTGTTGTTCCACTTGCTAGTTTCAGATTCAAATGACATCTTTAACAAGAGTTAAACTCTTGTTTAACTTTTTTGAAAAATTGAGAGAAACAATCCCGCTTTGGCTCTGGAGGAAATTAAACCACAAGACAGTATACCAATGAAGACTGTGGAATTTCTCTCCTGGAGATCTTAAATAGTAGAACATAAAAATTAGGTCACTTTAGTAAGCCTGCTTGGAGGCTGACCAAAATGGCCTCTTACAGCTTTCCAAGTTTATAAAACGACATGTGTTAATATTCATATATCTTCAGAGCGGAAGGAAAATCAGTTCTTTGTTAGCTTACCCTTTGGATTCTTCTTCTTCTTCTTCTTCTTTTTTTAAATAATATTTTATGTGTTTTTAGTGAAAGTTTACACAGCAGAATAGGTTCCTATTCAACAATTTCTACTCAAATTTTTCAGTGACATTGGTTGTATTCTTCACAATGTATGAACATTCTCATTATCTCTGTTCTGGTTGTTCCTTTTCCAGGAATCTAGTTTCCCTGCCCCCTTACCTTCTCATCTTTGTTTTTAAGGTAGTTGTTGACCATTTGATCTCATATAATTGATTTTTTAAAGGCACACAGTACTCACAGGTAATATTCTTTGTTTTGTGAACCAATCTGTTATTTAGCTAAAAGATGACCTCGGCATAGTTTCAGTTCAAGGTTTAAAGAAAAGAGTATCTCAGGGCACCAGTCTCGAGAAGTCCTCCAGTTTCAACCAGTCCAGTAAGTCTGGATTTTTTAAGAATTTGAGGTTCTGTTCCACATTTTTTTCCCATTCCATCAGGATCCATCTATTGTGGCCCTGATGGGAACTGTGGATAGTGGTAGCCAGGCCCTACCTCATTCTTCTGGTCTCAGGGTAGATGAGGCCATGGTTCATGTAGACTAGTTTGACTAGTTTCTTCTCTGAGTCTTTGGTTTCCTTCTTTCTCTTTTGTTCTGGACCAAGTGAGACCAACAGTTGTATCTTAGATGGCCGCTTGCAAGCTTTTAAGATCCCAGACACTACTCACCAAACTAGGAAGTAGAACATAAGCTTTATAAACCATATTAAGCTGATTGACTGAGTTGTCCCATGAGACCGTGGTACTAAGCCTTCAAACCCAGAAAATCAATCCCACAAGATGTTTGCTTATGTCTAGGAAATATACATAACTGTGCCCACTATGTGCATTATTATATATATGAATATATATGCATGCACACATATGCATATACATGTACATATGCATACACCTATATATACATACATATATACTCACATATACATACCTATACACATTTATACTTACACATATATCTTTTGGTTGTTGCTGTTGCTGCAAAATTATATATGCCATAGGAATTACCAAAAGATCCTTTTTTGTGTGTACATCTTAGTGACATCATTTACCTTGATCAAGCTGTGCACACTTCACCTACATTCGGTGTTATGTTTCCCATCGCCAAAAATAACAAGTGTCTTCTATCTAGACAGTGATTCCCCTTCCTCCCCCTGCCCCATCCCTGGTAACCACCAATAAACGTTGGTCTCTGTATATATACCTATTTTTGTCTTTTCATAAAAGTGAGATCGTACAATATCTGTCCTTTTTTGATTGACTTATTTCACTCAGCATAATGCCGTCCAGATTTATCCAAGTTATGTTTAGAAGACTCATCATTCTTTATGGGTGCATAGTATTCCATTGTATGCATGTGCCACAGTTTGTTTATCCATTCAATCTGTTGAAGGGCACTTAGGTTGTTTCCATCTTTTTGCTATTGTTAATAATGCTGCAATGAACATAGGTGTGCATATGTCTGTTTGTGTCTCTTCTGTTACCCTTTGGATTCTTAAAGTGTTTGCCAGCACCCTATGGTTAGAAATGGCTGTCTCTCATTTGCAGTGTATGATAATATTACTCGTGGAAACTTAGGAGTGAGTGGGAGGGAGGAATAAGAGTATTGTCATTTTGGAAAATGACATTCCATCTTGTCCGAGGATGGTATTGAGAGGACACTTGGCTTATACACAGCTGACTTGACTGAGCATATTAACAAAATGCCCGAAGAACTGTACTTAGCTTGAGGTACTTCCTGTGAAGATCTACTGCATTGCTAACAATCAAGTTTGCTGGCATTAAATGATCTATAAAATGCAAAGCGGTTGTTTGTTTCAATGTCACTGGTAGCCATTAACTTTAAAAAGTTAAGAAGATGATCTGAAGCAGGATTTCCAAATCATCTGGCTCCTGTATGAACCTGTTGTTGTTGTGTGCCGGCAAGTCAGTTCCAACTCATAACAGCCCTATATGACAGAGTAGAACTGCCCCATGGGGTTACCTATTCTGTAATCTTTACCAAAGCAGATCGCCAGGTCTTTCCTCCCGGGTTGCTGCTGGGGTGTTCAAACCACCAGCCTTTCAGTTAGCAGCCAAGTGCTTAACCACTGTACCACCAGGGCGCTTTAGTATGAACCTAGAATGACAAAAATTAAAAAGTCAAAGAAAAGGTTCTTTGTGGAATGCAAATCACAGTTAACATAGTCCTTGGTGACTTGTTCAATCCCCGGTGTCTCATGGGCCGTCTGCTTGTCCTCTGCAAAACTGCTTCCAGATCTGCCGCCTACCACATAGTTGGAAACAGTTCCCGCTCCCTCCTACTGACCTCACAGAGGCACAGTTTACGGCTTGTGAACACCTGTAAGAAGGACTTGTTTTTTTAGGAATGGGAGAAATTAAAAGCTGTTAAAAGTGCTAAGCAGGCAGGAAAGCAAAAGGTAAAATTGGGAGCCTTACTCTTTTTTTGCAGGTAATTGATGAAAACTCTTCTTTCTTCTATTCTGTTTTTTTTTTAATTGTGGTGAAAATATACATAAGAAAATAACACTAACTCAACAGTTTCTGCATGTACAATTCATTGACATTGATTACATTCTTCAAGTTGTGCAACCGTTCTTGCTACTCTTTTCCAAATCATTCTACCACCATTAACATAAACTCAATGCCCCCTTTTCCCTTCCCTCCTACCCCTGGTAACCACTTAATACTCTTTGGCTTCTATATATTTGCTTATCTCATATAAGTGAGATCATACAATATTTGTCCTTTTGTGACTAGTGGTGAAGTGATTAAGAGCTACAGCTGCTAACCAAGAGGCTGGCAGTTCAAATCCACCAGACGCTCCTTGGAAACCGTATGGGATGATTCTACTCTGTCCTGTAGGGTCGCTATGAGTCAGAATCGACTCGAAGGCAATGGGTTTGGTTTTTTGGATTTATGTCACTCAGCATGATGTTTCCAAGGTTCATCCATGTTGTGGCATGCATCAGGACTTCATTTCTCTTTATGGCTGAGTAGTATTGCATTGTATATACCATATTTTGTTTATCCTTTCATCTGCTGTTGGGCATTTTGGTTGCTTCCACTTTTTGGCGATTGTGAAAAGTGCTGCAGTGAACATTGATGTTCAGGTTTCTGTTTGCATTCCATTCCATTCTTTTTGAGTAAAGATTTACCTTAGGACTTTCAGTTAGGAGGTTAATGTCCTCTGTGACTCTGTTTCTTGAAATAGTCTATACAGCATTGACTAGACATGAGATTTTCTCAGGGATCTGGAAATTGACATATATTATCTTCCTTTTGTTTTTCTTCTTTTTGTCTTATTTTATTTTCCTGGGCAGACAAAAATAACGGAGAGAATTCTGAAGTTGTAACGTTTGCTTTTAGTGCTGTTTTCTTTCCTTGGTCCGTTTAAAAACGGACACATTCATTAAAATAAGACCCTATGTTTTTAGTTAATTTTCTCCTTTAGCTTTCGTTTTATTTCAAGTTAGTCCTGCCATGTGGTGGTTTTCAAGATGTTTGTTTATTTACAGTGGAACGCTTTCAAACGAATTCTTGTGTCTAACCCTAATATATGAAACAGAGAAACTGCAGCTCTCTGAGCAGTTGCCCCTCGGCCACCTCCTGCCCGTGGCTGCTGAGGCACATCTGAGCACCTGGAGCCGAGAACCCCAGTTTTAAATTGGGTGGCAAGACCCCAGGAGTAGGGAGGAGTGTGTGGATTGTAGTCCTTAGCTCTGCCACCATGACTTTTTGTCACTTCACTTATCTTGACTGCAGTTCATTTTATGAAATGATCTTGCACCAGATTATCTCTGAGGTCCTTCCTGCCCTAGCAATCAGCAGCTCTTAGCTATACACAGGAAGTGCTGAGGTGGTGACATGTTTGGCGACAGAGGAGTAAAGATTTACCTTAGGAATTTCATACACAGCAAGAGCAGAAGGCCTGGTTAAAGGAAGAATCTTCATGTTCTAGCATGAATGGTCTTCAGGTCATGCAAATGAAAGCTTGGGAACCAAAACGACGTATCAGCGTAATTGTCTCTGAGGAAAATGCTTTCTGGAGATTTCAGTGAGTCATCTGCAACTGTCTAATTTGGAAGAATCCTGGGGAGAAAGGGATTTAAACCAGTTGTGGGTTGTTGTTTACCATTGATTGTAGTTGAACTTGCTGGTAAGTGGTTAGCTAGCTATTAATAAATAAAACAATTGTCCTTACTAAAGAAAATTAGGTTCCGTCACATTTTCTTTTCTTTCTTTTTTTTTTTTTTAATTTTGGAAATGCATCTGAGGCATAGCAGTTCAAGAATCTGCTGCCAATTAACGCATCTGGTTGGAAAATGGAACTGGTGAGGCCAAGGTCTGGGTTTGTTCGTGATGTGGGCCAGTTAGCTGGGCTAGGCTCTGTGGCCAGACTGGACTTTTAACCCCAACTAACTGTCTCTCACATGTGGGCTGTGAGCCACAGGGAGGGGTTACAGAGCCTGGAAGGATATCCAAACTCAGCTTTTCCTCTTGGGACCAAGCAGGGATTTTGTCCTGGTTGCAGAGGACTTGGCCATCTCATCTTGGCATATGGAGGGTTCCCTGCCTACATCTTTAACAGAAGAAAAATATGAAATACTCCTTGTGTCTTAGCATCCATTGTTAGTGAATCTCTTCAGTCCAAAGACAAAGTTCCCTACACTGAGTTAGAACACAGGTTATTGAAATAACACTCCCTGGTTCTCAAGTTGGACCTACCCTCCTCCCTTTTGTTCTGGTTTCTCCATGTAGTTAAACCCTGTTTTGTAATTAAACTTTGAAGCACTTGATCTTCTTCTGTAAAAGAATAGTGCACAGAAATCTTATGCAAATGGTTTGGGAAAAAAATAATAACATGATTCCAGTGCACACAATTCCTTTAGAGAATGGTTCTATGTGAATAGATTTTTATTTTATTTTTTTTACTATTAATTAAATGTTTAGTATTTTTTTTTTTTTTTACTATTAATTAAACATGGGACATTTTCTTTTGTTTCTCAGCGTAATTACAGTAATGTATGAAGCCTCAGTAGGAGTTCATCTTTGCCAGGGAAGCAACTAGATTTAGTTATAATTTGTTCCCTATGGAAAACAGGAAAGACAGTAGTCTGAAGGAGACTATCTCACACACTTTTTTGATTTAAAAAGTATTCATTTTATTATATAAAATGCAAACATAGAATTATAAAATTTGTTCACCTCTTAATTTCTGTGCCAACACACCTGCACAATAAGCCCCATCAAGATACTCTTGAGTTAATTGTAAAAATGGGTGTGAAAATTAGAATTTTAAAGTTGCGTTGATTTTCTTCCCCAGAATTAATTTTTATAAATGTGCCGGGGCAGTAGCTTCCAAGCTCTTTGTTTTAACAGTGTACGCTTTCCTCAAACAAAGTTTTAAGCGGGATTTTAATATTTAAAAAAAAAAAAAAGATAAAAGCAGAGCTACTCTGGTTGTTGATGGGGAGGAGGTTTGCTTACTGCCCCCACCAGTGAAACTCCAGGGCTTCTCCACTGAAAAGCCACTCTCCATGGCAGGCAATTACAGTCTGCTTAGTTTAACCCTCTTGCTTAGGTGGTGAGTGGTGTTGGTATTGGGCTTTACCCTTTTAAGAAACTCTTCTAAATGGGGCACTCATAGTGACATTTGGGTCCCCCATCATTGACTTTAGGTAGTTATTTTTACTTTAAGCTATAGTTAGTTGCAAGCTTAAAAGCTAACCACCTATGCTAACCAGTGATTTTTTATTTTTCCATCTTGAATTTGAAACTTTACATTTAATTTATCCTTTGAGTTTAGCCTGAAAGCCACATTTCTCACTAGTTTTTAGTCTCTGCCAGGAATTTTTTTTTTTCCTGCGGATTTAGTTTTAAGTCTATAGCTACAGCACTTGCACCGTGGTAGGTGTTCATGTTCATGGACCTTGTAGGAATGGATTTTTCATGTTATATCCCATGCCAGGGATTGTGTTTCTGCCTGTTTTCTTTCCCCCACCAGATAATAAAAAGCAACACAGCATTGTTTCACAGTGCAGATATGCTGGAGAATCTCTTAATCTTTGAACAGAGTGGAGTAACTCAGCCCTACAAAAGAAAATCAGTCTTGTGTAGATGTACAATCCTTGAATCAATGCTGTACCCAGTGCTGTGAGAATAAGATGGCACCTTTCGCAGTCTTAAAAGGTGATCATATATTCAATAAGCACTTATTGGGCACCGGCTGTGTAATTTGTCGGAGCCAGAGACCACATGCTGCATGTATGCCAGCTGCATTAATACATGCATCATCCCTATGAAGTAGCTGCCATTGTTTTTCCACTTTACACTCAGCCAGCTCTTCCCTTGTTCACTTGACATGATTTTCTGGGGTAATCTCACCTTTACCACCTAGATGCTAATGATTTCCTAAGCTATACTGCCTGCTCTAACTCCTTTTCTAAGTTCTAGACCAGTTGACCAAGAATTCCCCATACCTGGTTGCCCAGCTTAAAACAAAAAACCTGTTGCCGTCTAGTTGATTCCAACTCATAGTGACCCTAGGTACCTCAAACTCAAAATGCCCAATAGAGCAAATTTTTCTCCCCACTCTCACCTGATCCCCTTTTTTTTACTAGCTTCCCAATCTTGGTCAAGACTGTATCATCTTCCCACACATGTATTCATTCAACTGATATGTACTGGTAAACTGTCGTAGGCTCTGTTCTAGATATTAAGGATCTACACTGCATGGACAAAAATAGTTCAAAGGCCCGGCCTTCACAGAGCTTACATTTTAATGGATAGACAAGCAACTAACTTTAAAAAGATATATATCTTTATGCTTTATCTATTTACCTATTACCTCCCTACCTACATACCTACCCATCCTCCCTCCCACCCAGCCACCCACCCACTGTCCCTCCCTCCCAGCTAACCTCCCACCCATTCACCCACTCATCCACCCAAGGATATCAAGTGGTGGTGAGAGCTATGGAGAAAAATAAAGCAGGATAAGGATGGCAGGCTGTGCTGGAGACAGACAGGATGTGGGTTATGCTCTTTTAGCTAGGGCAGTCAGGGAAAGAGGTGACATTTGAGCAGAGAACTGAATGAAGTGAGGGAAGAAGTCATATAGGTATCTGTGATTTTAGGAAGCCTGCCTCACCCTGTTAGTCCTCCAAGTCAAGGACTGAGTTGGCCATTTTTGTAATGTTGCCCCAAGCCACAGTTTGTAAATGTTAGCCTGCAGATGGATGAGTGTACTTGAGACAGGGAGTCAGACAAGCAAGTAATTAGGATGGTGTGGTGGGTGTGACACAGAGGCATGCCAGAGGTCTGTGTGAGCTCAGAGAAGGGAGGGATGGAGGAGGGCACAGGGAAGATAGGTCTAGAGAAGTCTTCATGGAAGATGGCGTTTAAGTGCCATCTAGAAAATTCCAGTGCATGGAGTGGGAAGGACACAGAGACAGCACAGCTACGGAAGCAGATGTCCTGGGCCTCAAAACTGAGATTTGATACAGCACCTGATTTAGGGTCAAAGCAGGCCACAAAAGGAGTGGAGCATAGCACCATGAATTGTGGTGGAGAGTGTTCCACAAACTCTGGGGACAGACATGCTCTAACAGGACAGATTCCATTAATCTGGCTTTGAATGCTGTTCTTGTGAAAGGAAAGATGGGAGAATGAACTTTGTGTTTTTCTCTTTCCTTTCTTCCCTGGTGCCTCCCTGAGAGTGTTCCCTCCCTACATCCCCCTTACCCTGTGCCTTTATTTTGCAGCGAAATTCAGGTTTAGAAGTGTTTATTGAAGCCTCAGCCGTCTTGGTTAGAAGGTCAGTCATTTATATGTGTTGAAAAAGAACTGTTGTGTCATATGGCCAAGAAGGGGCCTGGCTCTGATGATGAAAGCTTGAAGGAGAGAAGACTGGTCTTGTCCTTTGCTTCTGAACCAGGGCAAGGATGAGGGGGAGCATCTTGAGGGAGGGTGGGTAAGGGCATGTTGGGGTTCTCCTACATGAAGGGGTATGGACTCTGGGGGATACCCTCGATCTGGGCACACATTAGGAATGGGATGAATGTGCTGCAAGGACTCTCCAGGAAAGCTTGGCATCTTCCATAAGCAGCCTTGGCATGGTTTTTGTTTCAGCTTGTTTGCCTTCGTTTTCTCTCATTTTCAGGGTCATCTTCCCCACTCTCCCCACTCCGCCCTCCATCCCTGCCTCTTTAGTTTTTTGCCCCTGAAGACTGTATAAGTACAATGATTCAGTGATAAGATTTCTGCTATGTATACTAGATTTTGTTCTTTAATCATTCTGTTTCTCTGTGCTGTGTATCTTTCTCTGCTTAAGTGAGCAGAGTTCTAGGAGATTTAAGGAGCAACCGTGCCATTGTCCCCCCTTCTAGGGGGATTGGATGTGTTTTTGGTTACTTGTAGGGTAATGATCGTCCTCAGGAGGCCTCACTACAGGGCTCCTTTGCTGAGGGCTTTTTAAAGGATTTTTTTAAATTGATAAATTATACTATACAGTGATGAGCAAAATTTAAGACTTTCATAAGCTTTGTAGAAATAGTTTATTAAGAGGTCATGTACTGTTCATTTTGTCATGATACAGATTATTTTTACAAATTTCTTGAATTGCCTTTTCCCTGAAAGTGGTTGAAGTTTAGTCACAATGTCCTCATGCAATTAGTGTCCAAAATGATTTTATACTTCCGGAAATTTCATGTCAGAAGCTTTCTTTATTCATGCTCAGCTGGCACAGGCCGTCTGGCTGTCTCATGGTATAATTGAAGATCTTCTTCTTTCTCTCCTCCTCACCAAAATACTGTTAACCTGCTCACTAATGTCAGATTTTATTAAAGCTCAAACCTTTAGTCTGCAGCCTGAAACATAAGCTACAAATACGTCTGGAAGAGATAGCAGAGAGATCTGCGCACGTTACATTGTAAACGACGGCTAGCAAATCCTTCGTGCGGGATAGGAGGGAGAGGCACGGAGAGCATGGGCAGACAGACGCTGAGAGATGCCATGGACAGAGAATGCATTTCTTGGAGTAGCCAATAATACTTTGTCTTGGTTTCCTCAGTGCCCAGCAGGGAATAGGTGCTCAGTAGATTTTTTGTTAGTGGGGATGGGTAAGATAGTGGACAAGCAAATGCTTGTATAAACATATAAGATAATGAAAAAGGAAATTATTTTAGATGAAGGAGCTGGGACTTCAAACGCAAAGTCTCTGTTTCACCATTACAGCCGGCCGTGCTGAGATGCAGAGATCCCCTGTCTCTGACTAGGTTCTTTCCTTCATTTTCAGAAAACTGCAGATCCTTTAAAGGAAAGGCATTTCCCAAATGATGCTTTGGCCTGTCTTCATGGTAACGGGCCTGCAACGAGCTTCACCTATGTGAGTGGGGCAGGCTTCCATGTGGAGGGGTGGCGTAATGAGCCAGTTTCCTAGTTGCCATGATTTGAAATCCTTCAAGATTTGAGAAGCACTCCACAGGTTAAGCTGGCTCATTCCTGGGTTTAAAAAAAAAAAGTTGCCATCGAGTTCTGACCCTATGTGTGTCAGAGTAGAACTGTGCTCCACAGGGTTTTCAATGGCCAATTTTTAAAAAGTAGATCAGCAAGCCTTTCTTCTGAGGTGCCTGTGGGTGGACTTGAGCCTCCAATCTTTCTGTTAACAGATCAATGTGCTAACCATTTGTACCACCTAGGGACTCCCCTGGATGTAAAGGGGTTTATAATTGGCCGGTTTGGGAGCAGGGTCTCTGCTTGTTGTGTGTATGCCTGGGCCTGCATGTGTCCCTCCATATACCTTGTTTGGATATCTTTTTAATGAGTAGACTTTCTTTATTTCTAGTGTTAATCTTGATATCTGTTTTTTAAAAACATTGGTCTGTTATTACTTAAAGCTTATGCCCAGATTTGGAATGCAGACTGCTAAGAAATGTCAGAGAAAGGGCATGTCAGCACTTACAGTCTTAGTTACTTGCTGTGGCCACCTGTTTTCCTCAGCACACTCCCCGTGTCTGCTACACTCACCTGTCTGCCTGTAATGACCTGTGTCTGTCAGTCTTAAATCACTGCTGTTGGATAAATAGTTGATGAGGTTTACACATTGCTGGTATTCAAATAGTTTCTACCTTGCAAAATGATCAAGTACCTATATTCAAGGTTAAAAAACAGCAAGAATATTAAGAGTTGTTATCATGTGAAGGAGTGTTTCTCATAATTCCCTGAAGAATTCTTTAATTATACACACTTGCCCATTCACTCACCTTCACCGCCCAGATTCTAGGATATTCTAGGGCAGAAGGAGTTCATGGAGGTTGGTGAACCTCTGGCATTTATAAAACAAAATAAAAAAACACACCCACTTGAAGATCCACCCCCTGCACTGGAAAGCATAAGTGTTGCACAAACAACCCCCATTCCTACTCACTTGTTCCTTTGCTGCCTGCTGCTTGACCCTTTGCCTCCTGTGCTTCTTTTTGTTCTTGAATTCCTGCTCTCATCTTTGCTTGGTGATTTTCTCCACTCCTGTTAACCTAGTATTTCTCTCTTGCCCATCCTGCATTTTCTTAATATCTATAGGAAATTTTCTTAATGGCAATCATGCATTTGTTTACTCAGTTAACATTTATCAAACACCTACTTTGTGCCACACACTGTGTTTCGTACAGGAGGTATAGAGAGGGGTAAGCTAGAGTTGAAGTCCCTGGGTAGTGTAAACGTGCTTGGTTATTGAAAGGTTGAAGGTTTGAGTCTACCCAGAAGCACCTCAAAAGAAAGGCCTGGTGATTTACTATAGAAAAATCAGCCACTGAAAACCCTATGGAGCACAGTTCTACTCTGACACACATGAGTCAGAGTTGACTCGGTGGCGACTGGTTTAAGCTAGAGTTAGATTTGTTTTCAAGGAGCTACTGGTCTGGTAGATTTATAACTAAATGTTGGGGAAAGGGTAACAATTATGTGAATGAACGTGATCTTAGTATGTGAATAACAGTAGTATTTTTGATAGCATAAACCTGAATTGTCAGAATGCAGTGTAATTGAATTTGGCTTGTTGCTGGCACATTGATAGGCTATTCCGTTGTGCCTGATATTTAAAAACTTAACCTCTAACAGCTTCATCTGATGTGGTGATGTTTGAATCAAGTAGTTTCTCCTTCCTTAAGGGTAAAAGGAAGTTTTCCTGATGGTTTGTGCTCCACAGGGTTTTCAGTGGCTGATTTTTCAGTAGTAGATCAGCAGACGTTTGCCTTATAGTCCATAAGGTGTTTGGAAACTTGAACTTCAGTCATTCACCAGTGTGGCTGAGTGGCAGGACAGACATCTTAGGGGTCCAAGTTCCCAGCATTTTACATGAGTTAACACAATCCAGCCTTTGGCATCCTGCCACTCTCTCTAGTTGGTAAACAAGTTCATGAAATTTGACAGTCTCATGTCTTTCCTTGAAAACCTCGAAAGGTTCAACAATCCTTCAGTGGCTGATCCATTTCTGTTAAACTCCTGTTGTCAGACACAAGTGTGAGATTATCTTGGGCCCATTGTCAGAATAGAGTCGATGCATTTCATTGACTTTTTTTTTTAAAAAGCTACCAGCTTAGTCTTTGGCAATTTATGCTTTGGTTGCAGAAATGAGATGCTGCTCTTGTGTTTTTTTGTGCTGCCACTACTGCACTTAAAATGTGAACAAACTTCCCAAGCATTTGTTATATCAACAGAGTATAGTAAAGTAGGATTTGGGCAGTTACTTTTTTAGACTGACCCATGTAAAAAGAGCCTTAGAGAAT
>NW_004443965.1:4376959-4493508 GCF_000243295.1 Trichechus manatus latirostris
TGCCATCAAGTCGATTCCAACTCATAGCGACCCTATAGGACAGAGTAGAACTGCACCGTAGGGTTTCCAAGGAGCTGCTGGTGGATTTAGACTGCTGACCTTTTGGTTAGCAGCCGAGCTCTTAACCACTGTGCCACCAGTGCGTATGTCTACCAAAAATGTCTATGTACCAGAGAGTATGTCTACCAAAAATGCCCGTGAACTTCTTGATGGGGTAGAGGGATAGTTTGTAAGAGGAGGAGAGCTCTTACATATTTTGCTTTTAGCTAATTTCCTTTGGCATTGACCTCCATGCTTCAAGTGGGGCCTATCCTTGACGAATAAGTCTTATGGTAGTCAGAAATACAACAAACTTGGGAGTCAGAAGTCCGAGGCTGAACCCAGATTCTAGCATTAACTGTGTGACTCAGTTTAAGTTGCTCAAACTCCTAGTCTGTAAAAAGGGATAATAAGTAATGTCTGTCCCCACCCTCACACCAACCAGCTTCTCTCACAGTGAAATCAGATGAGAAAATGAATTGGAAAGTCTCATGTAACTTACATAGTACTCTGTCCTGGGAACTCTCATTCTTGCCAAGGATGGGGCATATGACCTCTCTTGGATTTGTGGAAGAACGCTCCTTGTTAGAGGACAGTTAGCAAGACTTTTTCCTTCTGTGACCTCTGTGAGCATGAGCAACTGCCTCTTACCCCACCCCAGAGATAGCCTGGACCACTGTGGGCCAGCTGTTTATTACAGAGTTCTTTCTTCAGTTGAGCTGAATTTTATCCTTATAACTTCCAAGGTAATTTCCACTCCTTGGTTCTGGTTTTACAGAATAACATGAAACAACTCAGATTAGTCCATTTCAAGTCTTAGAAATTTATAACTGAGAAGGGGCCATAACTCTGCTTCCTGTTTTCAGCAATTCAATTGAATAAATAAACGCTGGTGCCTATCACAAGGGCTGTGCTCAGACACTAAGGGCAGCTATTGTTTCTCCTCCCCGATCTCCGGAAGTGGAACGTAAGGGCATGAGACCCGAGAGATGAATGGGAAGTAAAAACTTTTAAACTCCTTAATGTGCAAAAAATGCTGTGGTTTTAGTTTTATTGCAAATGCTAGTAGAATAAACAGTGCCTGCATTTGCTGGGCTCTAAATTTAAACGGCCAACCAGGCTACTAATATACAGAAATGAAGACAAAATGATGATAAATAGTAAAGACAAATGTTTGTAATTTTTATAAGATCCTGATTGTTTAACCACCAGTAAATGAAAAGCATAACTGCACATAGAGAAATGGGAAAATGGTGATATAGCAGCGTGATAATACCTCTGTGCAATATATTCGACAAGCTTACAATCACCATAAACCATGGGAGGATTTTAAAATGTCTTCTCAGTGAGCAAAGGCAGAACCCACTCTCTACATTGAGTTACATTTTGATTTACAGAATTTAAAGCAAAAACAAAGGAATAAGCAGCATCAGCCATGGAGTTAGATGCCCTGGTTTCTGTTCTTGACCCTGTCACTACCAAGCAGCGTGACTTTGGGGACGTCAGTCTTTATTCCTCAGAATCTCAGTTTCCCTAAAATTTAAAAAGAGGTTAATATTTTCTGCCTTGTCTGCATTATATAGAGGATTATATTGCATTATATTGAGGATTAAATATGAATGTATATAGATCAAATCTTGACTCCATCTCTTACTTCAAGCCATGTACTTTAAGTTTCTCTGTGCCCATTTCCTCATCTTTGTAAAATGAGAATAACACTAGTACCCACCTCAGAGTTTTTGTGAGAAGTGAATGAGTTAATTCCTATAAAGTACATAGAACAGTGCCTGAGAGTTAGTGCCTAATACATTCACTATTGTTTGTAAACCTTTGGGGTCTGTATGACTTAGTACATTTTTAGTATACTGTAGGTTTTTGAAGTATTATATTTTTAAAAATATATATCCATAACACCCTATTTACCGACCGAACAAAACCAGTACCAGAACCAGCATGTTTTATCTTTCCAACCACTTTGGTCATTTCACAAGATGTGAATTCTTTGCTGGAAAAATTTAATCATGACACTGTGAACTTATTACAAACTGCGTTTTTTCTTCAGAGCTTTATATAAAATTTATTTATTCTAGGAAGTGGTTTTTACTGGCAGTATGAATTTGGAAAATTTTAGGCAGGAATCAAGATATGACCCTGCCATCTCTATTCTTGTTAGGATCTTAGAATACATCTTAACAATTCAGAGCTGTGCTTGTGTTGTATGTAAGAAGGAAGTTTTAGAAAATACTATCTTTGAATTTGGGCAGTGCCAAGATTCAATCCTTTTTGTGGCCCATTTAGCTTTTGGACGTAATGAAATGTTGATCAAGAGCTCCATTTATAATAGACCCATTCAGAATAATCCTCGTGGTCTTTTTCACAGAGGCCATTTGCAGATAAAATTACTGATCATGATTTCCCCTAAAGGGGTAAAACAGAATTGTGGGAAATGCTTGGAATTTAGTTAGTAATTAACTTACAAAGAAGCATTAAAAAAAAAAAAATCATAACATCCGTAAGCTATTATAACAAAGGATCTTATGAGTTCAGAATTCTTTCATGTATTTACTTTTTATAAAGTGGAAACCGATGACTGTTGTACAGTGTCTTCAAGTATGTAACTAAATAAAAATGATTTCTTTAGATAAAGGAGCCTTTGAGTCACATACTGACCTTTCAACTTCAGGTACAATTTGGATTAAAACTGATGCTGTTGAGGTTAAACCAGTTATCTAGATATAAGTGTAAATGTTCGTGCCTCTGCATTACAGACTTTCATTATCAGCCTCTGGGTGTGTTTTAAAGTTTGAGAACATAAAAGGGGTGTGTGGACTTCTCCTGTTTTACTGTTTATCATCTAGGGAATTGAGGCTATTGAATGTTTTCTCTTTGATACCTCTTTTATTGAGTTAAAAATATTTCTTCAAACACCATGAACACAATGAAAGTATTAGCCCAAGAGACACAAAGGGCCACATAAACCAGAAACTTCATCAGCCTGAGACCAGAAGAACTAGATGGTGCCCTGCTACCACCAGTGACCACCCTGACGGGGAACACAATGGAGAGTCCCTGACAGAGCAGGAGAAAAGTGGGGTGCAGAACTCAAATTCCAGTAGAAAGACCAGACTTAATGGTTTAATTGAGACTAGAGGCACCCTGGAAGACATGGCCCTCAGGCTCTCTGTTAGCCCAAAACTAAAACCATTCCTGAGGCCAACTCTTCAGACAAAGATTAGACTGGACTATGGGACATAAAATGATACTTGCGAAGAATGTACTTCTTAACTCAAGTAGGTACATGAGACTAAATGGGCAGCTCCTGTCCAGAGGTGAGATGAGAAGGCAGAGAGGATCAGGAGCTGGTTGAATGGACACAGGAAATCCTGGGTGGAAAGGAAGAGCAACTAGGGTCACAAAACAATGTATGTATAAGTTTTTGTAGGAGAGACTAACTTGAATTGTAAACTTTCACTTAAAGCACAACAATAAAAACAAGAAAAAAAAAATGTCTTCACTCCTAATTATGTTCGTAGTATTTCTTGAACTCTAAACCCTTTATGAAGAAGCCCTGGTGGCGCAACGGGTAAGCACACAGCTGCTAACTGAAAGGTTGGTGGTTCGAACCCACCCAGTGGGTCCATGGGAGAAAGACCTGGCAATCTGCTTTTGTAAAGATTTCAGCCAAGAAAACCTATGGGGTAGTTCGAATCTGTCACATGGGGCCGCTGTGAATTGGAATCAACCTGATGGCACCCAAGAACAACAACAAAAAACCCTCTATTTCTAAAATTTTACTCATATATAATGTTACATTATAGTTGTGATTAGCATGATTAGGCTAATCATTTTTAAACGAAATTTCTTTTACATATGCAAAAAGCAAAAGTTAATTTTATCCGCTAGTCTATTTCTTTTATACAGTCTTGCATTAGGGAATGCCAAGTTTCTATTTGGGTAGGTGATAATAGGTTTGGTAGAGTGTAAGGAATGCTTTCAAGAGCAAGGTCAAGTAGCAGGGTGAAAAGGGTGTGATTTGAAACCCTGGATCTATGTGATATTGGGCCAGGTTCTCTGCTTCTTTTAAGCTCAGTTTCCTTATCTGCTAGTAGACATAACACCTGTCTGGAAGGGTTATAATATAGTGCCTGATATATTCCTGAAGCCCTGGTGACCCAGTGGTTAATTAAGCATTCGTCTGCTAACCAAGAGGTCAGCGGTTCAAATCCACCAGCTGCTCCTTGGAAAACCTATAGGGCATTTCTACTGTGTCCTATAGGGTCGCTATAAATCAGAATCGACTCAACAGCAATGGGTTTGGTTTTTTTGTAATACATTCCTAGGTGCATAGTAGATTTCTAACAAATGGCAACTGTGGTTATTTATAAATTTTTCTATTTATGTTTAATGTTTCAAAGCAGTGGTGATCAGGCATGTGGAATTCAGTGTCTTGTGAATGTATTAATATGCTTATAATTTTCTAAAGGTTATCGAAAGACTTTGAGAACACTAAAAGGAATACTTCATTTCTGAATAAACTAACTCATCGTTAAATAAATTGTTGTTTCTCAGCTTGCTACTATGTTAGAATTTTAATGACCATTTTTTCATGTCTCCAGTCTTTGACATCTTTGTGAATTTTTGCTTTAAAAAATGTTAATAGAGCCAGTGAAAAGGATGTACAGTGCTGCCGGGATTGTTTCCTCATTGACAATTTCATATTTCATTGCTTAGTTTGCTTTTGGATTATTTGAACCTTTTATGGTTGTCCATAAAGTACCCTCAAGGACAAAAGTTGTATTTTTAAATTAGTCCCTTTGTAAGGGGAAAGGAAAAGATGTAATTAGGTGCATGCTTAATAGGATGTGCATTCCACACTACCCTCTTCTATTTTGTTCTGGTTCATCAGTGGTTTGTACCCTGTGTTAATGTGTCAGTGTTCCAGGGTAGGAGTGGTGGCGTTCATCCTAATGCAAGTTGAGATATGTGCTCCTGGGAACGAAGATTTGAAATATCACATATTTTAATGAGACATAAAATTGCACCGTAAGTCTTCTATGTGTTAGGAAAAAAAATCATATGTTCTGTTCACTTTGTATCTCTAGGTGACGTTTTTCTGAAGCTGTTCATTGAGACTTGCCAGCATTCCTGTGGGATATAAATAGGTAAGTAAATGAAATAAGATGCCTTTATTGTTGGTAGTTCTTTGGAACGCTTTCCAGGTGAGTAGCCGCTTCCTTCTTGAATGAGGTGCAGTGTTTCAAGCTTGTGGATGCTGCATGGTAAACAGTAGGGTTTTTTTTAAGGTGAGACACACCTCTTGGATGCGTGTATGTAAAGGTTGTGGAGGACCCTGTGAAGTTTTATAAATGGTGTTGGATTTAATGGTGTAATTTCCATGCTTTAATTTTGGCATGCTTTGTTCTCTCACCGTAGGTGAGCAAGTTTCAGAGCTCTTTATAATGGGCATGGCCAACTTTAAGTTGTCTTTTCTTCTGAGCTTCTCTATGGACTGTTTTACCATGTGTTAGCATTTCTGTCAGAAAGGGGAAGTAGAGGTGACCAGTTCAAATTACCCAGTTTTATTACTTACTGATGGCTCAGGTAAAGGAATTGCCTGAATTAAAGTTGAAAACAATTGGCTATTAGGTGATTTATTATTAACTCTATCGATTTGAATTTATAAAGGTCACTTTTGAAAAATACTAGTAACAGTAATAGTGGCTGAAGGAGTCCTGGTGACGCAGTGGTTAAAGTGTTTGGCTGCTATCCAAAAGGTTGACAGTTCGAACCCACCAGCTGCTCTGAGGGAAGATGTGGCAGTCTGCTTCCGTAAAGATTATAGCCTTGGAAACCCTATGGGGTCTCTATGAGTCAGAATCAATTCAATGGCAGTGGGTTTTGCTTGTGGAATAGTGGTTGAGTGATCTACAATATGCATTCAAGAAAATCAAGGCAGGGGGAAGTTCACTAATTGTCCCAAAACACTTTGATCCAGCTCTGCTTCTCAAAAGGAAGAAGGCCTATAAACAAAACTTTTCCTCAGTTAGAGTTTAAGTGCTCTAGGGACCTTGTCGTGAGCTTAAGGCTACAGCTTAGACCAAGGGACCCAGTACATAGTATGGATTTAGCATTGACTGACACCCTCCAGGCAGGCTATTAGCAGGACGTGTGCAGGACATGAGCACAGTATTTTCACAAACACCATCTCACTTGTAGGAAGGTGATCTTATTAGCATGCAGATTCTGGTGAAAGAAGAACTGCTCCTGTGTTATGAATTGAACTCCTGCTTCTCAAGGGTTATTAATTTGTTCTAGCAATTACAGCTACTTGGGTTATGGTAGGATATTTGGTTCTTTTTTTATGGGAACTGTAAACACGTATGAATTATGAAATTATTTGAACCAAGTTCCTTCTCAGGGGCAAGCCAAAGCTGATCTGAGACATGTGGGTGTCCTGAGCAGGCTCATAAAACTGACACACTTTCAAACTGATAACCTGTACATATTTACTCAATATTTATTTAGTGGGGGTGGGAGTAACTGATTTTCTATTAGTAAAGGTTATTAATTAAAAATACACACCTTTTCCTGTGTGTTGAAAACAAGGAATTTATTACGTGTGATTTTCCAAACCAGACGTCTGTAAAACTGTGTAACATTTGATAATAGTACTACTTTTCTGTGTGTTGTTCAGTTCCAGAATTTCAGGTGCCTGTCAGCCAGGTGACATCGAGGTTGGTAGTAGAGCCTGTTTTTGCTCGTAGTGTTCTAGGAGTGAAAATACTCTCAACAGAGGCAGATCTGTGCGGCTGAGGAGTGTGTTTATTTCCACTCAGAGGCAGTCTCCTTGAGTGGAAACAGGACTGATTGACATTTTGCCCATTATGCGAGGAGTTGTACGTGAAAACCCTGGCTAAGTGGCACCGTATTTCCGATGTATTCCAGCGATAGTTTAATGCCCCATTGTGAGTTGTCACTCTGGATCACTGCCAGGCCGGTCTGTTTAATCCGGCTCTGGGGAAAAGCCAATTCCTTTCTGCCAGTCTTTTCAGGAGCCAAGTTATGGTCTCCCTTGAAATCTTCCCCTCTGAAGATCTAACCCGATAAATTCACCCTCCTCGGTGTTTTTTTTTTTATTTTTATTTATTTTTTGTTGTTTTTAAGTTGTGAATCTATCCCATACAAATACAGTAAAACTTTACCAAGTCAGACAGACACAAGGACAACCATTCTGAATTAATGACATCCAAATTATGTAGAATATGATCCTACTTCCTGTCCTATAAAGTCAGTCACATTATGTCAACTTTGTGGAAGATTTCTTCCCATTGCAGTATGGGAGGGCCTTAGGCTTCGTGTCAGGCAATCCTAGGCTAAGGTTCCTCCTTTGCAGGGCACAGACCTGAGATGGGATCCCAACTGTCTTGTGAGTTGGCTGTGTCACCAATACATGCTTCTTTACCTCATAGAACTTCCATTTCTTCACTTGTGGATAATCGCTGCCTCCCAAAGTGTTTTTGAAGATTGAATGAGGCAAAGATGTGTGGTACATAGTAAACAATAAGTATTTCCTGCCTGCCTCCCTGACACGGAGTCTGTTGGAAAGAGCACTAGATGTGGAGTCTGAGGAACCAAACTGCCAAGCACTCGTCGTCCGTCTTCGGGCATTTGCCCAAAGATGTTACCACCCATGTCTCATTGGTAAAGTGGCAAGATAATACTTGCTCTGTCCTTCCCTGCCCAACTGTGGGAACTGCAAGAATGTTTTAAAAAACGTGTATTTAGCATGTATGTTTAGTATAAGAGGCTTCTAGTGGGCTTTTTTTTTTTTTTTTTTATCTAATCACTTTCTGGTCATGAATTCCAGCTCCACCTCTTACAATTAGATGTATGACCTAGACCAAGTAATTAACAGCCTCTCTGGCTCTCACCTATCTCACAGGATTGCTGTGAGACTAAATGATTTACTGCATGTACACTGGGGAGTATGGAACTAGCACCTCATCAGCCTCAATAAATATGACTCAAAAAAATCTACAGTTTTAAAATCTCTTGAGTTTGAACTTTAACTCATTAGCTGCCTTTTATATCATGTTGTGTTAGTTTGGACCAGGGAGAATAATCTTTTTCCTGAATAAAATGAGGGTGACCATGTCTTACAAGGTAGAACTCCCTCATCAGAAGAGTGCAGCATTGGGGTTAGTCTTTTGAGCTGATGAACAGGTCTTTCCTCATCTGGGGAAAGTCTTACTTGAAATGATAGAATGTGTAAAGTGAAGCTCTAGACCTGCACTGTCCAATATGGTAGCCACTCACCTCAGGAGGCAGCTGAGCACTTGAAATGTAGTACTGTCAGTCCCCAGGTTACATTCATCTGACTTAGGTAAGGTGACTCGGACTTGCCCTTTAATGTTATGTAAATTTGCCCTCACTTTGAAATGCTTGAACCAGCCCTTACTCACAAGTTCTTCATCACAATCACCTTCACTTATTGCACATGCAGCTTTTAAATCACTGAAAAGCTTCGAGCCTTTCCTTGCACTAGAGTAAGCCTAAATAAGAACGATATGCACCTGTTTAGACTTACTTACAAATTTTTAAAGACACAATCAGGAATGGATCTTGTTCATAACCCGGGGACTGCCTGTACACTGAGGCACCATATTTTTAACTTTATTTAATTTAAATTTTAAAACTATTAGTTGATTCAGTTACTAGAAAAATTTAAATATGTTTATAACAACCTAGATATGTGAATCTACTTTTTCAACTGTAAATTTTATAAAGGCTAAATATAGATCAAGTATTTCTGATGAAAACCTAGTGCCTGAATTGAGATGTTTTATAAGTGCAAAATATACACCAGATTTTGAAGACTTAATATGAGAGAAAAAGAATGAAGAATGTAAAACATTTCTTTTATTGAATATATGTTGAGATGACAATATTTTGCATCTGTTGGATCTATTTAAACATTATTAAAATTAATTTCTTTTTGCTTTTTAAATGTTGCCCCTATAAAAATTTAATATACACGGCTTACTATTTCCAATGGATAGTGCTACTCTAGAATATTCTTGAAAGAACTAGATGATTTCTAATTTATTAAGTAAAATAGTTTTCCCCAATAGTTAGTGAAGAATGAGTTATGAAAGTGTTTTTTTTCTTTTTTTTTTTTTTGTGATCTTTACTTACAGTTCACTAACTAACAAGTTTGGAGGAATTTTTTTTAAATATTTAAAATTGGAAAGAAAAAAAAATAAAGTGCACATAGTAGCTGTGTTACCTGAGCCTTGTGTAATACACCCTGAGGCTCAGTTTTGATGTCTTTCCTTGCTGGTCTTTCCTGTCGACTTGCTTATGAAGCAGACCAAGGGAGGTAGTCCACCTCACAACATCTGGCAGTATATGAACCCAAACACTATTTTTCAGCGAAATATTTGGCTTTCTTGATGATTATTTGGCATTTGATGCAGGTACCATGTTCCCAGGGTCACAGCTGGTCATGCCCCAGGAAATCAGAAGCTACCATCTTAAGAGAAAATGACTTTTAATTACTCATAGTGAACTAGCACTCTCTTCTTACTATGATACCAGAAATAGGGAGATATATCCCCAAGGGAGTGATTGCTAACTAGATGCTTAGTTGTAACCAGTGTATGGAGGAAACTTGAGAAGATAGTACAGTTAATGTTATTTGTATATTTGTTTCTCATTCATGCCCTGAGTGATACTTAAGTGCATTCTAAGAGGCTGTAGAAAGAGGATTTGATTCAGAATCAGACTGGTCTGGGTTTGAATCCTGGCAAGTCGCTTACAAGGTGATGTTGGTGAGATTACTGGACCTGTTCCTGTGTACTTGGTGCCACTGAACACCATCACCTTTCCTTGTTACATTTCTTCCGTTGTAAGTGTTAGATCTGCGACACCCCATCCCTTCACATGAAAAACATGGTGAATACTTGGTCATCCTTATTCTTTTCCAGAGTGAATGAGTGAGTGAGAGAGAGTCTGGTTTCTAGTATAAGCTCTACCCAGAATTAAGCAGCATTGATACTTCTGTATTAAACAGAAATGGTTATCAAATTCATAAAGAGTCTTTAGCTAAAGAAAGGTGTTTTTTTTCTTGCATAAAGTTTAGCTGTTGTGACAGCGAGGTTCTTAAAAATTACAGTATTAGAGACTTCAAGTCTGAAGCAGTTAACAGAGAAGGGAAGGAACTTAACGAGAGACAGTGTAACAGCCTTCACTTTTTACTGAGGTAAATTGGACGAAATATATGGTCTCTGGATAGGAAAATGATAAAATAGAAATAAAAGGTGGTTTACAAGACAAAAAAAAAAGCAAATCAAAGTAAATAAATACATTAAAGACTTGAAGTGATTGCAGCTCTTTTTGTTTTTCCGATGTTGTTACTTGCATGTTGACAGCTTGTCTTTTTTCTGGTAAGTTCCTACAGACCTCTGTCCTCCCTGCAGAAGAGTCCTGAAAATTCTTTCCGGGGGGACATTATCATCTGTAAGATGTCACTTCCCATGATAGATTGCAAACTTCATGAGGGCAGACTCTGAGTCTTTTATTACATACTTGATGCCCCAGTGCAATGTCTGATACACAGTAGGTGCTTGGTGAATATCAGTTGAACAGATGGAGGATAAGTGATGGTGAGACTGTAGAGCTGGTTCTACAGCATTCTCCAAAGAGAATCTACTTCAGGTACATTACAGGCTACCCAGCACAGGGCCTGGCATATGATATGTGCTCAGCAAATGTTTGGCAAATGGAGGAATGAATGTGGGCTTAACTATAATTTCCAGTTTACAAAGGAGTTTTTGGAACATGACCTACTTATAATTTGGGAAGCTACAAAGCTACTTTTAAGCAGAGAAGTGGTGTTGAACACTAGGAAGGCCTCAGCTGGTGACAGAATGACAAGAGAGCAGGAGAGCAGTAGGAAGGTGTCACTAGCTAGAAATGATGAGGCCTGAGAGAGATGTTTGGGAGAGCAGGGTGGGCAGGGCTGCAGCTAACTGATGAAGCACAGTCCCAGGGAAGCAGGTGTCCATGGGTTAGCGTTGGTTAGGAGCAGAAGCAGCTCTTTGGCATAGGAAGGGTGGGATTGTCATAGCTAGGCTTAAAGTACAAGGAATCGGTGTTAAGAGAATTCTCCTGTGGTAGCCTCAGCTCTTTTGAGAAGTAGGAGGAAAAGTCATGTGCTTTGGGGAGAGGAGGTGGAGCTGAGGGCCTGAGAAGGATGCATGTTTACCTAAGTGTGAAGGGGCTCTTCTCAGTGCTGGTGTGGCTGAGGATACCTCTTACTGTGAACTCTGGCCCTCTGTCCAGTGGGATTATTCCACAGGGATTTTCTGGATCTCACATCAATGAAGTATAATTTTGTGACTGAATGCTGAAGTCAATGAACAAGGCTCTGTGCAAATCCTCCAGCAATTAGATTTGGTCCCAGTTGGTATTCCTGTTGTCATTTCATCTACATGAAGAAATGCCCATGATCCTTACGTAGAAGCTTCTTTACTTTAAAGACCTACTTCTTAAATTGCTCCTCAAAAAGCAGGAGATTAACTGAATTTGGCTGAGTAAATATACACTAGAATGGTATAGAGGTGTAACCCTCATCTTCACTGTATGCTATTATAGGAAGTTTGTTAATATAGGGAAGTAGTAGCTTTACACATTTTTATTTAGTATTCTTTTTTATCTTTTCTCATGCCAAGTCATAGCAATCCCTGCTTACCACTAAAGAAGGCAGCAGGAGCCCCAGTGGTGTAATGTTTAAGCACTTAGCTGCTAATTGAAAGGTCAGCAGTTCGAATCCACTAGCCACTCCACAGGAGAAAAGACCTGGCTATCTGCTCCTGTAAAGATTTCATCCTGTGAACCCTATGGGGCAGTTCTGCTCTATCCTACGGGGTCGCTATGAATCAGAATTGACTCGAAGGCACGTAACAACAAGAATAGCGCTGGTGTTCCGAGATCTTACCCCCATAAAGACCCTATCTGCTCTTTGAAACTTTGTCATGACTTCCTAACTGAAACCAACTGCTGAATTAAATGTTGATTTAATCTGCTGTCCCTTTTAGATTAATTCAATCACTAAAATAGAGTATTGTAATCTTTTTCCTCTTGAGGGCAATTCAGGACTTGTGCTCTCATGCTGGGGAAACCATTGGTTATACCCTCGTCCTTCCAGACACCCCTGGCACCAGCATCCCCTTTGAGACATAGGCCAGCCACTTATCCCCCGTTAGAGACCTAGGGAGCCAGACAGCCTGTAGAGATGGGCTGCTCCCAGACTTTGTACCTTATACCGTCATCCCAAAACAGTCTGTGACAAACTCTTAAAGCTACTTAGCAAGCTCAAACGGACTTAGAAATGTACCTGATTTTGATCCAAATCATTCTATATATGCAACCAAGATGTGCTGGAAAATGGACACTTCCTGTCATTAACTCACAACTTAAGTCATCTCTTTCATGTAACAAAGGCAAATATGACTGAAAATACACTTTAGAGCTCCAGTGTGACTCATCTGAAAGAGCTGGTTTGTTTCTTGTTGCTTCACAACCACATCGCTCTCTTCTTGCTTCATTCTCAAACTGCGTCTGTGATTCAGTTGAAGTTCAATCCATTTTGCTCCTAACATTCAGAATGACTGTGGACTGGAAAGAGACAGTCAGCCTAGAGTGGTAATCAAGTGCTTTCAAGGACCTCTCATCATTGTTCAAGGTCAGAGTAGCCAATTTATTGGTCATTTACACCCCCCATCAGGCACAGTTAAGTCTATCCATCTGGAAACTCACAGGCATTTTGGTAAGAGGGTAGTTGTAGAGAAAGTCTCTAGGAAAAACCCAAAGGAGTTATGTTTTTCTTTAGCTGCTGTGACACTCTGTGTTTTGTGCTTGCATATTTACATATCTGTACCTCTCAAAGCAAAGATGGTTTTTCACCTGTCCAAGATCACACCTCAGTCTTCCCTAGTGCCCTGAACACTGGTATACTCTTGAAGCCAAGCAACATGCCTTATGTATTTATTATTATGCTGGACTAGGATTGCCAAAAGATGTTTATATGTTTTTCCTCCATAGTATCAAAATAGTCCATATTCATTCAGAAAATTATCAGCATGTAGGGAAAAAAAATCAATCCCCTTAGGGATCACCATTGTTAATCTAGTGGCCATGTTCCTTGGAGTCTCTCTTTTGTGCATTCACTAATTGACACAGTTGAGCTCTTACTCTGTATACAACTTTGTGTTCCATTACTTTTTTGTTTAATATTACAGGTATTTCCCCATATCATTAAAATGCTTATTAAAACAAAGCAACATTTTAATGGCTATTCTATCGTATTTAAACCTTCCTTTATATTTTGACATTTGGGTTGGTTATTTAACTCTTAAGCATTAACTTTGAATATCCTTTTATGGGTGTCTTTTTTCAATTTTTAAAAATATTTCCAGGAAAGCTGGGCTGTCATTGGCAGTATAAGTGCTTGTTTTGTTTTAATACCCTGATCAGTAATGACTTATCATCAGATTATTAAATTTTTGCCAGTTTGGGAAATAAGAATGGCACCTTATTTTAATTTTCAGTGTTTTGATTACTAGTGAAGTTGAATGTTTTTCATATATAGAATAACCATTTGTATTTTTTCTTTTGTGAATTGTCTGTTCGTGCCCTTTCTTTCCGGTGACAATTGTGACATTTATGACTGCAGCTTTCCTAGAAAGTTTTATTGGGATGCATAACTTTGCACATATTATCTGCTCAGTAATTGTTAATTGCATATGAAATTCTACATCCGAGATGAAATCAGGCGTGGGAGTGGCAAACAGAACACACAGGCAAGTTCTAGTATGACTGTTGGTTGTGATTGTCAGCCTCTGGAAAGTCAACACCCTCCCCAGTGAGCACCCTCGTCCACCTCACCTAGACTTGTGGGCACCCTCTCATCACCCTGCACCCTGCCCTGGTACTTCTAATTCCCCTCTGCCTGTCCAGTCATACCAGGTATAGTTCCTGTTGACAGAATAATGATAATAAACACAATGCTGGCTCATAGTAAAGTGTTCATTGGCCCCTTGAAGTAATTCTTGCCTACTTCTTCTCTCCCACCTGTTTCTTCTCAGGCTGTTTGGCTGACTTCTCTTGCCTTTCCCTTAATTATTGTCTCCAGGTAGTCGTGGCTCCCTTCTCTCCTTTATCTGCTTGCTTTGTCTGATTTATCTAGCCCATTCCATGGCTTCAGCTGCCACCCATAGGCCAGACCTCTCCAGACCAAACCTCTCCTCCAGGCTGCAGACCCCCACAGCCAGCTGCCTGCTGGGGGTCTTCCTCCAGTGTCCCACGGGCACATCCGATGCAACGTGTCCCAAAATGAACCTCTCTTCCCTTCCAGACTGGCCCTGTGGATTGGATTCCCTCTCCTGTAAAATGACCTCTGCCTCCATCCACCGTGCCCAAGCCATCCACCAACCCCCTGGGTGGCATTCTGGAATCTCTTTTTGCTTATATCAAGTCCTATCGGTTCTGCTTCCTTAATATCCGTTCCTTCATCTTCATCCCTGTTCCTCCTTCCTTAGTTGAGGCTTTACTTCATGAACATTTAGTCAGTGTATACTGAATGAGGAATGAACGTTTTCCCAATTAGATAAATTCTTTTAAAAATGGATAAATCAAATTTCTTTCAAACAAATTAAAGTTTATATTTTGCATGGGGAAAAAGGCATGCTATTGTAATGGAATCTACTTATGAATTCTTTGCATGAAATGAATTCTCATCCATTAATTTGCCTTTTGTAGCAACTTGGATTTTTTTCACCTACTTGCTTAGTTTAAAGCAAAGTACGCCTTGAATAATGTCTAATGTATGTCAATCAAATGAGAGCCCCTGAACAATGCTTTCTAGTTAAAGGATTTTTTGATATGAGGGCTTGACATTTTTTTTTCTTTGAGTATTAACTATTCCCATATTCTACTATGCATTGTTTTTATAATATCGGAATTACGCTTTATTAGAAAATTTTTTAACTTACCTCGCAGGGAACTCAGACAAGAAATAAAACTATTTTCATAGGATTCTTTGAGGGAGTAAAATGAATATTTTCGAGAATGAAAATATAGCAAATTGTCTCCTAAGGATTGGAAGACTTTATTAAGATAGCAAAATATCCTTCCCCAGGGGTAAGTTTTTTCAGGGCTTATTGGAAATATGGTGCTGGAAAGAATAAGAGAAAATTTAATACCATGGAAGATGGAAACAGTCACTGAGGTCCAATCAGTTCTCAGAAGACTTAGAGATTTAGGACAGCTCAGTTTACTTCCTGAGACCCTCAGGCTCACTGTGACTATGACATGGAAAGTTCTTCAGTATGAATATGCCTCGGCAGTGCTTCATTTACTACTCCTTAATATAGGGTGTCCCCATGAGTCTGCCTTCCCTTATCTGTATCAATTTGCATTAGTGTTGGTACTTTTCTTAGGTTGGGCGCCCCAAAAGTGACCCTGAGACAAAGACTCAAGTGCAGGTAGATTATTTTATGGGTAATCCAGGGAAGCATTGTTAAGGGAATGTTGTTAGTTGCTTTCCACTCATGCGACCTTATGTGTAACAGAATGAAACCTTGCACAATCCTGTTCCATCTTCATGATTGTTGGTATGTTTGAATCCATTGTTGCTGCCATTGTGTAGTGCCTTCCAACCTAGGGGGCTGATCTTCCAGCACGATACTGGATGATAGTCTGTTGTGATTCATATGCTAATTTTTGGAAATTAATCACCAGGCCGTTCTTCCTAGTCTGTCTTAGTCTGAAAGCTCCACTGAAATCTGTCCACCATAGGTGGCCCTACTGGTATTTGAAATACTGGTGGCATAGATTCCAGCATCATAGCAACATGCAGCCCACCTCAGTATGACCATCTGACAGATGAGTCATGGTTTAAGGGAACAGAGAAGAGAAATAGGGAAGAGAGGAAGTCAATAAAGGGATGTTACTGAGCAGGTTGTTGCTCTGGGTACCTGGGACTCAATTTCTGGTGAATTCTAAGAAACATCTTTCAGAATTATCTCATCTGAGGGGCCAGCAAGCTGGGATATGTCTCCTCCAACTCCCATCTGTCATTGACTGAGGGCTGCCCATGAGACCAGCATTTAAGGCCTGCTCCTTGCTTGGGCCAAAAGAAGGTCCTCAGATGGAGGCCCTGGTGCTTGCTGTAAGCATGTGCTGGGCTGGGAAGCTGAGAGGGTATGGAAGGGGCACTGACGATGTCTGCTGCTTGCACTGTTTTAACATTTTTAGCATGGATAGACAAGCTTACTTTAGCTCAGGTGGCTAGAAACAGCACATTCAGAGATTGCTAGTAGAATGAACTTAAAGTACATCAGTGCCTGATAGATGTTGGAGAGTTTGATACCACTGATCCTGAAACAAGAAATGGAAGGTACAGGGAGAAACTCTGAGAGGAGTCTAGATGTTGTTCCCGGAATGATACACCTTGCCTCAGGAACAAATGCTGATAAGCCCTTGTTGTTGTTATTAGGTGCCATATAGTCGGTTCTGACTCTTAACGACCCTATGTACAATAGAACGAAACACCACCTGGTCCTGTGCTATCCTGACAATCATTGCTATGTTTTGAGCCCATTGTAGCAGCTACTTTGTCAATCCATCTCGTTGAGGGTCTTCTTTTTTGCTGACCCTCTACTTTACCAAGCATGACTTCCTTCTGCAAGGACTGGTCCCTCCTAATAACATGTCCAAAGTACATAAGATGAAGTCTTACCGTCCTCCCTTCTAAGGAGCATTTTGGCTATACTTCTTCCAAGACAAATTTGTTTGGTCTTTTGGCAGTCCATGGTATATTCAATATTCTTTGCCAACACCATAATTCAAAGGCATCAATTCTTCTTCGGTCTTCTTTATTCATTGTCCAACTTTTGCATGCATATGAGGCAATTGAAAATACCATGGCTTGGGTCAGGTGCACATTAGTCCTCAAGGTGACATCTTTGCTTTTTAATACTTTGAAGAGATCTTTTGCAGCAGATTTGCCTAATGCAATATATCATTTGATTTCTTGATCTCTGCTTCCATGGGTGTTGATTGTGGGTCCAAGTAGAATGAAATCTTTGACAACTTCAGTATTTTCTCTGTTTATCATGGTGTTGCTTATCGGTCTGGTTGTGAGGATTTTTGTTTTCCTTATGTTGAGTTGTAATTCATATCATAGGCTGTAGTCTTTGATTTTTATCAGTAAATGCTTCGAGTCCTCTTCTGATAAGCCCTAACAGTAACAAATGAAACAACTGGATTTTGAGGGCTCCTTATAGGGCTGAGGTTTCCTCATTGCTAATCAGCCTGCAGAATTATAACTAGGTCCACAGGAAATTATGGTATTTTCCCCAGGCACTCAGATCTGGAAGAAAACAAAAATCTGATGGAAATCTGTGGTCCGCCAAGGCTGAACAGAGCCCCTTCATTACTTGAGGAAATTCTTGGGGAAGGAAAGAAGGTGGAATCTAGTGCTGTTAGTGGGCTTTAAAAAGAATACCCAATTGGCTTGACATAGTTAATAAAGTGTTTTGTGTCCTACTTTGGTGAGTAGCACCTGGGTCTTGAAAGCTTGTGAGCGGACATCTGAGATACATCTATTGGTCCCATCACATATGGAGCAAAGGAGAATGAAGAACACCAAAGACACAGGAAAATATCAGTCCAAACGACTAATGACCTCATGAATCACAGCCTCCACTAGCCTGAGCCCAGAAGAACTAGACAGTGCCCGGCTGCCACCACCGACTACTCTGACAGAGATCATAATAGAGGGTTCCAGACAGAGTGGGGGAAAAATGTAGAACAAAATTCAAATTCACAAAAAAAGATCAGACTTACTGATCTGACAGAGAGACTGGAGGAATCCCTAAGACTGTGGCCCACAGACACCCTGCTAATTCAGAACTGAAGCCACTCCCAAAGTCTGCCTTTCAGCCAAAGATTAGACAGGCCTATAAAACAAATAATAACACATGTAAGGAACATGCTTCTTAGTTCAATCAAGTATCCAAGACCAAGTGGGCAACACCTGCCCAAAAGCAAAGATGAGAAGGCAGGAAGGGACAGAAAACCTGGGCAAAAATACATGAGGAACCCGGGGTGTAAAGGGAAATGGGGAGAGGTTGATACATTGTGGGGATTGCAACCAATATCACAAAACAATTTGAGTATAAATTTTTGAATGAGAAACTTAAAAAAAAAAAAAAGAATCCTTCTGTGCTATATATTTTTCTATTCCTTTCTGTTTTACTAATCAAAAGCCTTGATGACACATCGTAGCATGGAAAATATGTTCTAATATCCTGTTAACTTTTCCATTAGTGTCATTTGGGGGATGAGGGAATAAGATCTTGAAGTTGTCAGACAGCTATTCGTTTAGACGTATTGTGTGATGCTGCAGAAACAAAGTGTGGGACAATGTCTCTGTCCTTAAAGAGCTCCCAGTCCAGCAGGGAGAGGACAAGCAGAGAAGTCACTGCCACTGTGAAAACTAATTATATTGTGGACAGAGGAAGAACAATTAATTCTGCCAGTTGAGGAAGCCTCCCAGAGCTGTGATGTTTGAATTGGGCCTTAACGAAGACTAGGTTTTCTAAGGGATGAAGGGAGGAGTGGCAGTCCAGGTAGAGACAAGTATGGACAAAGGCAAGGAGGCATGAAAGTGCTGGGCATGGCCAGGAAGCAGTGATGGTTTGGTGTGACTTAAATATAAGGTGTCATGAGGTTGTAGCAGCAGGCAGGAGAGGTCAGCTTGTCCCGAGGGCCTTGGCCTGGCTTTTACTGCTTCTCCCACAGTAATGTCACAGTGTGTACATTACTGATGGAACCATTTCTGTCGGCCCATGGCCAAGTTCCTATCAAATGTCCTGCCATTTTAGAAACAACTTAGGTACAGGATGATGAATGGAGCTTGTAGAGCTCATGTGGGGTTCAAAGTCCCAAAGATGCAGCTTTTTTGTCACATGGTAATGACACTGATATTTTGTGCTAGGTGGCTAATTAGTGATCCTATATGTTCTACAGATGCCCTTGTTGAAGGGGAAATTCATGTGTTTCATGCAGGTAGCCAGTATCACACATAAAATGTATTATTTATCCTCTATTTGCCATGCATTTTTCTATCCCTCCAACAACCCTCAAGTGTTCTACTTTTCTGTAAATATCTAGCTGTATTAAATGGTATATAGAATTGGTCCTGGTTTTGTGTGTGTGTGTGTGTGTGTGTGTTTTCCCCCTAATCCTTTCCCTGCAGTAGTTGTCTGACAGCATTCGTGTGCTGTGCTTTTGGCCACACCCAAGGAACACACCTGATCTTGGAATCCTTCAGTACGTGGACTGAGAAAAGAACAGAGTAGTAAGTTGGCATCAAGTTTTCCCCAATACTACATTAGACAGATAAATCAGTTGTCTTTACTTTTTGTTTCCAATGGAATACCTATCTTGGTAGAAAGAAAGAAAACTCAACATGGTGTCCGGGTCCTGGTGCTTTTTCTCGCTATGAATTAGGAGCAGGAGCTGACAGTGACTCCGAGACACACTTCCAGGAACCCCAACGGAGGGGTTGGATTGCCCGCTCACCAAGTCTTGGCCCAGCTGAACTCATGGTGCTTAAATTCAAAATTGCACATAATATTTGGCATCCACCCATTCTCAGAAAGGTCCTCTAGAGGGCTTTGCTGTAAAACTATTCCAAGAAGTCACCTTGGTTTTATTTTTATTTTTTTCTTAAACTAAGCAGTGCACTCATGCATCTTTCTCCCTTAGGAATTTCTGCTTCCTCTTTAATCATTCAAAGAATACCCCACCCCCACCCCCACCCCATGGAATTCCCAGTTCCACTACAGATTCACTTTTATTCCTTCCTTGAAATCACAATTAGGCTTTCAGGAGATGGTTCCCTGATAATTTCACAACATAAGATTAAAACTTAAAGGCATTTGACACCACAGAAAGAAATGTTAGGGTATCTTGAATCCAATTTAGTAAATTGGTCACTCACTGCTGTGTATCTTTGAGTACACAGATTAGTCACTGACTGCTGTGAATCATTGTCCTTTAGTGAATGAGCATAAGAATAATCAATTCTAAGAAACTGCTCCAGCAGCCAAATGCTGAGATCCTGCTCTCTACCTCATCTCAGTCACTCTCTCCAATATAAACGTATGTAGGATATTTTTTCAATCTTGTATTTATCATCCAAAATTACAGTGCCTTCACTGTGTACCTGGTACTGCTCTCCATGCACAAGGACTGCGCCTGGGGTTTGGTTCCATGAATTTGAGGAGACTGCTTTTGACTGCTCTTGGTCTAGTGAGTGGTCTCATCATAACAGTCCTAGTCCTGGACTTGACTTGGTCTTCCCCACATGAATGGTCACCCCACTATTGGGACCACTGTAGTCTCATGACCAGAGCCTTACATGAACTTCTTCCATATCATGACTATTGAAAACTGCCAGTGGAGCACCTGGTTTTGAGGAGAGATGAACTCTTTCTTTTCTGATTGTGCAGAAAATTGTATGAGCAGGTACAGATTGGTGGCCATCAGGCAGTCAAGAAGTAGAAACATTTGATATTCAAGGACAGTGGTTCTTTAGTGGTCAGTTAGCCCCTGTGGAAGAATAGCCTTCGGTCTGTCGTGCTGCTATTGGCTATGCTATTTTTACTCAAATTTTAAACTTGTGAAGTTTAGTCATAGAGTAAATCTTAACACTCATTCTGTAGGATTCAAGACTTCTGTCAATGCTCAGAAAATACTGTATCTGAAGAAAAAGATTCCAAATCTTTGTGCATGCAACATTTAGAAAAGTTTTCCAAAGCTAATCAAGATGGTTTTGAGTGGAAGTTTCTTCATGTCTAATTACCTGAGAGATAATTCTGGTGGCCTTCATTTTTATAACCCACTTGGGACATAGAGGATTTTGTGCTATGTCCACATTTTAGAAGGTATTTTTGGCACCTATGTTGCATTTCTGGAATATTTCATAAAACAGCAAGACAAAATACGCTAAACTGGACCTGTTCCCAAAATCTAGGATTCATGACCAAGCTTTTCAAAATGGTGTTACAGGAGAGTGGCTTTCCTCTGCTTCTGTAAATTTATTTGTTAATCATTAGACAGAGTTAAAGTCCCTGGGTGGCACAGTTTGCGCTCAATTACTGTCTTAGGCTGGGTTCTCTAGAGAAGCAAAACCAGTAAAGTGTATAAATATATATATAGAGAGAGATCTGTATCAAGGAAATGGCCCACGAGGTTGTAGAGGCTGTAACATCCCAAATCTGTGGGTCAGGACAGAGGCCTCTCCTGTTTCACGTAGCCATGAAGGCTGGCAAACTCAAGATAGGCAGGTCAGAGAGCTGGGCTCCAGCTCACAGGCTGCGAAGATCGATGAATCCCAAGATTGGCAGGCAAGACCTCAGGCAAGCTGCTAGCTCATGTCCCGAGAACTGGAGGTCAGACTAACAGGAGCCAGCTGCAGGGTCCAGAACAAGCCCCTGAGCCCTGCCGGAGCATCCACCTACACTCCATGCAGGCCACACAGCCAAGGAAACTCCCCTTCAACCAATTGGCTACTCACAGCAGATCCCATCATGGGGGTGATCACATATCAAATCTCAACAGGTAAGTAACCACAACATCACATGACTGCCCAAACACTGAGAATCATGGCCCAGCCAAGCTGACACACAATCTTAACCATCACAACTACTAACCTAAAGGTTGGCTATTTGAACCTATCCAGTGGCGCCACAGAAGAAAGGCTTGTCTATCTGCTTCCATGAAGATTACAGCCAAGAAAACCCTATGGAGCAGTTGTACTCTGTAACACATGGGATCACCAGGAGTCAAAATCAACTTGATGGCAGTAGGTTTGGTTAGGAAACAAAGTTGAAGAAGATTTATTTTTATTGTAGGACTTCTCAGAGACTTCAACATACTAATGTGTACAATGGCTCTTCAAGGGTGGGATATAGTATTCAGTGTTTGTCCTGGGATCCCTTTGGTATCAGAGCACCTGTGACCATCTCCCAGATATATGTTGCTCTGACACAGTTGGGGAGATGCTGGCATTTGGTAGATTAAATATGGCCACAAATTCTTTTTAGCTTATCCCATCAAGGAGGAGAGTCCTGTTTCCCTGCCCCTTGAATCTGGGCTGGACTTCTGACTTGATTTGACTAATCAAGTCAATGTAATGAAGTGTTGTGTGTCTGGCAGCTTCCACTTTCACCTTCTTAGAGTGCTGCCCTTAGACCTCCATGTAAGGAGGATGGAAGGCCATGGGAAGGAGAATTGAGGCATCGCAGCCGGCAGGCAGCATTATCTACCAGACACGTGAATGAAGCCGTCTTGGACCTTCTGGCACAGCCCGTCCTCCAGCCAAACGCAGGCAAATGCACAAACCCAGGCAAAAAAGCAGAGGAACTACCAGCCAACCCATGGAATTGTACGACATAATAAATCACTGCCTTTTAAGCCACTAAATTTTGAGGTGGTTTGTTACCCAACTATAGTTGACCGATACACTGACATAAACATTAGCACCCACCAAAAACTTTGAAACAAGACAAAAAAAAAAAAAAAGGTTGCTTATCTAATCTGTTACTTTCTGTGAGGCTTTTCTGGCCTAAAACTAAAATTCTGAACAGAATTTTAAAATTTTAAATAAAATTCTGAGCAGAATTTTAAAATTTCCAGAAGCCTGAGTCAAGTGAATAGATAAAGAGCGTAATGTGTTTGGCATGTGATTAACAGCACAAGAAAATGGTGCCTCACCCCAGAAGGAGTGGTTCAGCATGGGTCAGGTGCTATTGCTCATAGTAATGCTGCCTCGAAAGGGTAAATGAACCAATGAGAGGTTCTAGCTTTCCCACCTGCTCTCAGTGAGTTTCCCAAGGGCTATCTAATACCTACTTCTGAAGGTGGCCAGTGTCAATTAGGGCTCATTCTTACAGCTTGATAATTAGATTTAAGCAGACATGGTTTCGAATATGACCTATCTACTCTAAGCAGCCCACTGCCCAGCTGTTGGGATATGAGACTTTCCCAGTGCACCCTGTCATAGAGCAGGTTTAATTATTACTGGCTGCTAGGAGAAAATCTGATTAGCAGGTGTTGAAGGCGACCGTTTTCAGCCAGCCGATGAGATGTGGAAATATGAGAGGCCTTGGGCCTATGCCTCACGCTGAGGCCTGATTGATGAGAGCGTGGGCCTGGCAGCACCAGATCCTTGGAAATTATATTTGTTGTCCTTTCAGTGCCCCAAGGCCAGGTGGAGCTGTTTATGTGGAAGTAGGAACTACAGACTCATTACCACAGCTGGGCAGCCTCAGCCAGAGCTACGTCAATAACAACGTCCAGGCCTTACAACACTCAGTCACAAGATTGTGACAGTCATACTAGGGCTGTACTAGCCACTGTGAGCAAGTTGGGAAGAAGCAGAAGGACCAGGGAATTATGGGAGTTAGAGCTGGAAAAGACCCATTTGGTCCAGAAGCCTCTTCCTCAGTCATGGCCAGACCATTCCTCCTGGAATACCCTGGAGCGCTTTGTAAAATCTGTTTCCGATGACTCAGGCTGGGAGTCTTCCAGCCATTCCCTTGAGAAATCTAGCGGCCTTTTCTGTGGAGGAAATAGTTTCCTCATGATTGGTTGGGATTTTTTGTTGGCTGGCTCCAGCCCCTATCACTCCTGGCTTGTCTCCCTCAGACCACCCTGAACAAGTTCTCCTCTACCTCTTGGATTCCCACAGTTAAATCTATGTCATGCTTCCGCTGAGCTGCAATTAAGCCAAGGATGTGGAGCCTGCTTCCTAGTCTTGGTGCTTTCTGAAGTAATGACTTTTCTAGCTCCTTCATTATTCTGATCTCCTACTCTGAATTTACCTCTGATTTTTTTGTTCCTGTTGTTTCTAATGTGTGGAAACTGTGCTGGTACAAGCATTGTTGTTATTGTTAGTTGCCATCGAGTCAACTCTAACTCATTGACAACCTTATGTACAACCATAATGAAATACTGCTTGGTGCTGTGCCATGTTTATGATCATTGACATGTTTGAGTCCCTTGCTTTGGTCATTGTTTAAACCTCAGGGGCTCATCTTCCAGTGCTATACAGAAATAGTCTGTTGTGATTCATAGCATTTTCATTGGCTAGTTTTTGGAAGTAGATTGCCAGGCCTTTCTTCCTAGTTGTCTAAGTCTGGAAACTCTGCTGAAACCTGTCCATCATGGGTGACCCTGTTGGTATTTGAAACACTGTTAACATAGCTTCCAGCATCATAGCAACAGGCTAGCCACCATAGTGTAGCAAAATGACAGACGGGTGGTAGACCAATACTGTAAGGAGTGTATATTCTGCAATGGGAACACCATTTTCAATGAAAATTGTTTTGAGTTTTTGCTAGATTGAGTTGCCTTGGTTGACATACCATGGCTTAATGGGTACAAAAAACCTTAAATGGAACGTGGCTCCTCCAGAAGCCAAAAACAGTGATATCATACATCATGCATCCTTGTTGGCACAGCCATGTAAACACTGTGGTCCTAGGACATTTCATTTGGGGAGTTGATGCAACTCAGTGTACAGTCAGTAAAACAAAGAAAATAAGGGTCTGTGTGTTTGCACTGACCACAGGCACATTAGCAATGTTTGGTAAGCAAGACACCCTGGTTTTTTGGGTATCTGGCTTTGTGGTTAACTGATGAAGCTAGGAGATGAAAAGCAGGAGCTCACCATTAAGACTTTTAAGTTTAGGCTGTGTAGAGTTAAAGGCCATAGACTGAAATTGAAAGTATAATTTAGATCAGTGTTTTTCTGAGCATGTTCCAGTGAGTGTTGTTATTCCATTTTAGGGGCCACATGGAGGTGACGGTGGTAGAAAGAGCAAGGGAGCCCTTTTGTAGCCCCCTCTCCCCCTTTTAACTAGCACAGCTCTGCTTTTATCTGTTTCATATACAGAAACTGGGGTTGCTTGTCAGATTCTGTTTGATAAATAGTGTTCCATGCTCAAAAACAAAGTTTGCAAACCACAGGTTCAGAAGACTGACTTCTAGTAAAAACAAACATGGAGAGAAGCCTCTTTAGCCAAGCAACTACAGATTATATTTCTGGGATCCACATAGATTAATCCACAGATTTTTGGAAGTAGCAGAAAGCAAAGAACTAAACAAATAGATGTTTGTGTGTAGCTACTATGTCATCAGGAAACTCTTAGTCAATATAAACAGAATATACAGAGTGTGACCTCTAAGTGGCAAGGAGGATGTCTTAGTCATCTAGTGCTGCTATGACAGAAATACCACAAATGGTGACTTTAACAAAAATTTATTTTCTCACAGTTTAGAAGTCTAAAAGTCCAAATTCAGAGTGCCGGCTCTAGGGGAAAGCTTTCTGTCTCTGTCGGCTCTGGGGGTAGGTCCTTGTCTCTTTTGAGCTTCTGCTTCTGGGTTATCTTCACCTGGCTTAGTGGCTCTCTTCTCCCATCTCTGCTTCCTAGCTTGCTTATTTAATCTCTTTTGTATCTCAAAAGAGATTGACTTAAAACACACCCTACACTAATCCTGTCTCATTAACATAACAAAGACAATCCATTCCCAAATGGGATTATAACCACAGGCATAGAGGTTAGGATTTACAATGCATATTTTTGGGGGATACAATTCAATCATGCAGAACCTGTACACAGACCAAGAGGCATTTGTTTGAACAGAACAAGGGGCTACTGCATGGTTTAAAATCAGGAAAGGTGTGCATCAGAGTTGTATACTTTCACCATTTTTATTCAACATGCTGAGCAAATAATCTGAGAAGCTGGACTATATGAAGAAGAACATGGCATCAGGATTGGAGGAAGACTCATTAACAACCTACAATATGCTTGCTTGCTGAAAGTGAAGAGGACTTGAAGTACTTACAGATGAAGATCAAAGACCATAGCCTTCAGTATGGATTATGCCTTGTCTTAGTCATCTAGTACTGCTATTATAGAAATACCACAAGTGGATGGCTTTAACAAAGAGAAGTTTGTTCTCTCACGGTAGGCTACAAGTCCAAATTCAGGGTGTCAGCTCCAAAGGAACGCTTTCTCTGTTGGCTCTGGAGGAAAGTCCATGTCATCAATCTTCCCTTGGTCTAGGAGCTTCTCTGCGCAGGAACCTTAGGTCCAAAGGATGTGCTCTGCTCCAGGCACTGCTTTCTTTCTTGGTGGTATGAGGTTCCTGCGTCTCTCTGCTCACTTCCGTCTTTTACATCTCAGAAGAGATTGGCTTAAGACCCTACCTAATCTTGTAGACCTCATCAGTATAACTGCCACTAATCCATCTTATTACATCATAGTGATAGCATTTATAACACATAGGGAAATCACATCAGAAGATAAAATGGTAGACAAGCATACAATACTGGGAGTGATGACCTAGCCAAGTTGACAGATATTTTTAGAGGACACAATCCAATCCATGACACACTTCAACATAAAGAAAACAAAAATCCTCACAACTGGACCAATTAGCAACATCATTATAAACGGAGAAAATATTGAAGTTGTCAAGGATTTCATTTTACTTGGATCCACAATCAATGCCTATGGAAGCAGCAGTCAAGAAATCAAACGAAGTATTATATTGGGCAGATCTGCTGCAAAAGACCTCTTAAAAGTGTTGAAAAGCAAAGATGTCACCTTGAGGACTAAGGTGCACCTGACCCAAGACATAGTATTCTCAATCACCTCGTATGCATGAGAAAGCTGGACAATGAATAAGGAAGACTGAAGAAGAATTGATGCATATGAACTATGGTGTGGGCAAAGAATATTTGCCTGAAGAACAAACAGATCTATCTTGGAAGAAGTACAGCCAGAATGCTCCTTTGAAGGAACAATGGCGAGACTTCATCTTATGTACTTTGGACATGTTATCAGGAGGGACCAGTCTCTGGAGAAGGACGTCATGCTTGGTAAACTAGGGTCTGTGAAAAAGAAGATCCTTAATGAGATGGATTGACACAATGGCTTCAACAGTGGGCTCAGACATAGCAACGATTGTGAGCATGGCTCAGGACTGGACAGTGTTTTGTTCTGTTGTACATAGGGTCTTTATGAGTCAGAACCAACTCGATGGCACCTAATAACAACAACAACAATTCAGTCCATAACAGAGGACAAGAGGCCAGTTCTGGTCATATGTGCAGGTGATTTTGCCAAATTGTGTTCTTAAGTAAGTACCAACAAGCCCTGGAGTCAAGGTTAGAAAGACGCACATGATAAAAGCTTCCGTTTATTGAGAGCTTTCCATTTGCTGGCCACTGTGCCTAGGATGCATCATCCATCCTAGGAAGGGTAAGTTTCTATTATTACACCCATTTCACACAAGGGGAAACTGAGGCTCAAAAGGATTGAGTAGTTTTTCCGAGGTCACCCAGCTCATAAGATAATGGGGCTGGGGATAGGTCCCTCTGGCTAGAGTTGACACCCTTTAATGTTCTCTTGTGTTGCCTCTTTCTAGTAATCTCTTTTAATTTTTATCCTTGTCCTAAAGCTATGTATATATTTTTAAATGGTTTTGGTAAGCAGACTAAATAAGGATGCCTGGTTTGAGGAAATGTCTTTCTTGTCATATGATCAATCCACTCAAAGACTACCCCATATAATGTTGAAATTCAGTGTTACATATAAATGACCCTTAATGGTAGAAAAAAGAATATAGAGAAAAGTAGCCAGTAGCATAACCTTAACAGTATCACATTTACTGCTAAGCAGCATGTATTCCTCTGAAAGTGTGCATTTATGTTTGGATCTAACAGCTCACAGATAGCCACTCTAAAGTTTTTATTAGTACAATAGAAATCAGAACACTTGGGCCACAGCAGCAGGTAACATCGCTAAGGCAGATGTGAATAACCTTTGCATAGGTTTTAAGTTTTTACATTTTGGGTGTTTTTCCAAGATCATACCTTAGCTTCTCCTGTTCATCTTGTATATCATGACCTTCCCTGGTGGTGTAAACAGTTAACGCACTTGGCTGCTAACCGAAAGGTTGTAGATTCAAATCCACCAGAAAAGCCTGGTGATCTACTTCTAAAAATCAGCCATTGAGAAGGCAGGTGGGGACAGGAAAGCTGGTAATAGGGAACCCAAGGTCCAGAAGGGAGAGTGTTGACATGTCATGACATGTCATGGGGTTGTTAACCATTGTCATAAAACAATATGTGTACTGTTTAATGAGAAACTATTTGTTCTGTAAATCTTCATCTGAAGTACAAATTAAAAACAAAAAACAAAAAACAAAAACAAAAGCAGCCATTGAAACCCCTTGGAGCAGCACAGTTCTACTCTGACACACATGGGGTCACCATGAGTCAGATTTGACTCAACAGCAGCCGGTTATCATGGCCTTAGCCAAAGGCTAAGTAAGGATGGGTCTGTTTTTGAGGGTCTGCTCTTGACTGATTTCATGCCCTTCCAAATATGCAGGAACCTAGCCTTCATTCTTGCCAGTAACCAGATTATTAAACAAGATTGTTAAGTTCTGCTGAAAGCTTCTCTCGACTCAGTTAACTCTGTTGGAGCAAGATTGTTGTTGTTGTTATTAAGTGCCGTCAAGTCCGTTCCAACTCATAGCAACGCTGTGCACAACAGAACGAAACACTGCCTGGTCCTGCGCGCCATCCTCACAATTGTTGCTATGCTTGAGCCCGTTGTTGCAGCCACTGTGTCAATCCATCTCATTGAGGGTCTTCTTCTTTTTCGCTGACCCTCTGCTTTACCAAGCATGATGTCTTTCTCCAAGGACTGATCCCTCCTGATAACATGTCCAAAGTATGTGAGACATAGTCTCACCATCCTTGCTTCTAAGGAGCATTCTGGTTATACTTCTTCCAAGACAGATTTGTTTGTTGTTTTGGCAGTCCATGGTATAGTCAATATTCTTCGCCAACACCACAATTCAAAGGCATCAATTCTTCTTGTCTTCCTTATTAATTGTCCAGCTTTCACATGCATATGAGGCGATTGAAAACACAATGGCTTGGGTCAGGCACACCTTAGTCCTCAAGGTGACATCTTTGCTTTTTAACACTTTAAAGAGGTCTTTTGCAGCAGATTTGCCCAGTACAACGCGTCTTTTGATTTCTTGACTGCTGCTTCCATGGGTGTTGATTATGGATCTAAGTAAAATGAAATCCTTGACAACCTCAATGTTCTCTCCATTTATCACGATGTTACTTATTGGTCAGTTGTGAGGATTTTTTGTTGTCTTTATGTTGAGGTGTAATCCATAGTGAAGGCTGTGGTCTTTGATCTTCATCAGTAAGTGCTTCAAGTCCTCTTCACTTTCAGCAAGCAAGGTTGTGTTATCTGCATAATGCAGGTTGTTAATGAGTCTTCCTCCAGTGCTGATGCCCCATTCTTCTTCATATAGTCCAGCTTCTCAGATTATTTCCTCAGCATGCAGATTGAATAGGTATGGTGAAAGGATATAACCCTGACACAAGATGGGTCCCCTAAAGAGTGAATTTAATAGGCATTTAGTTTCATTTTTATAGGTGCACTTGGAAAAGCTGGGTCTGTTTGGGAAACTATTTCTCAGCACATCCAGGTGGCTGGAATGATCTTCTGCCTCATGCATCACACCTGTGTTAAACAAGACTAAAGTTTGTAGTGAGGTTCTCTCGCGGAACAAGTGAGACCCTGAGGGAGAAACATGAACTTATGTGGGTACTTGAGAAGGATTGAGCAGTAACTCTCTCCAGCCACAAGGTCCCCATTTGCCCAGCAGATTATGAACAGTGCCTTGGTGACTTTAAAAAAGTTCATTTTCTTTCCCAAGTGCCTAATTCGCTTCCTGAAAGTAATGTTTTTTATCAAAGAATTTGACCACACTAGATCTCTACAGAGAAATGCTCACAAAATTCCACTCTTGATTCTGTAGCAGACGTTGATGACTTTGCTGAGATAGGCCTTAGATGGTGCCTATGTTGGTTGAAGAGGACATGGAGAAAAAGTTTGCTGAACAGCAAATATCTAAGATCTTGCAGAGGCATTGGTGGTTCAATGGTAGAATTCTTGCCTCACGTGCAGGAGACTGGGCTTGATTTTTGAGCAATAAACCTCGTGTGCAGCCACCATTTGTCAGTGGAGGCTTGTGTGTTACTATAATGCTGAACATGTTTCAGCAGAGCTTCCAGACTAAGACAAGTTAGGAAGAAAGATCTGGTGGTCTACTTCCGAAAATCAACCTTTAAAAACCCTGTGAATCACTAGGGTTCAATCTGCAACCGATCATGGAAATGGCACAGGACTGGCCAGAGTTTTGTTTCATTGTGCGTAGTGTTGCCATGAGTTGGGAGCTGACTTAAGGCTGCCATGCACAAGATCTAGCAGGAGTCCCCGGGTGGTACAAATGGTTAACACATTCAGTTGCTAATTGAAAGGTTAGCGGTTCAAGTCCACTCAGAGGCACCTCAGAAGAAGGGCCTGGCGATCTACTTCTGGAAAATCAGCCATTGAAAATCCTATGGAGCACAGTTCTACTCTGACATACATGCAGTTGCCATGAGTCAGAATCGACTCAATGGCAACTGTATTTTTTTTCTAAAGCTCTCATAGGCCCTATTAACACCTGGACATGAAGAAGCATTGTCTGTACAGTTTGGACCTGAGTGGCTGTGGGAGTGTATGATCTGCCTCATAGTGACAGGCAGTTTTTCAGCGGTTTCCAAAACATCTGTCTCAGAGAGGGTGGTTGAAATTCCTACAGGGGAGTGTTTCCATTCATTGTCCATGAGAAACGAGAGTGAGTGGGAGTAAGTGAAACACAGATCAAGAGGAAATGAGTCCACTCTCCACTTGGGATTACAATGCAGATGAATTCCATATTTTGGTTAGGGACTGTTTTGTTTTAGAGAAAAGAAAAGAAAGAAAGGCTTAGTTTCTGACCCAGTTACTGAAAAGCACACTGAAATGCAGTTAAATGCCTGCTGAAACAGTCACTTCAGTTGTTTTCTTTGCACAAGAAAATGGCCCAGGACCTACTGGAACGCTTTTCTGCCATTGGCCAGACTTCCCCACCAAGGTGGGCTGACCTTGCTGGAAGGAGCGGCTGTAAACTCTGCAGGCTTTCAAACTGCTGAGCTCAGCCGAGCTGTGGGCCCTCACTGTATCTGTGCCGACTGGCTACTTGAGGATTCAGACACATAATACATATTCACCCTTTCAACAAAAATCACAACAGAGTTCTTCCTTGCTAAATTTTCACTATAGTAAAAATGATGTTGTTGTTGCCATCAAATCAATTTCAATTCATAGCGACCCTATAGGACAGGGTAGAATTGCCCCATAGGGTTTCCTAGGCTGTACTCATTACAAGAGCAGATCGCCATGTCTTTTCTCTGACGGAGCAGCTGGTGGGTTTGAACCACCAACCTTTCGGTTAGCACCAAGCAGTTAACCATTGTGCCACCAGGGCTCCATAAAAATGATAGCCATATAAAAAAAGCTACTATTGGTTTTGTTTTAGAGATTTTACATGCCCTCCCCATCCCCTACTCTATAAATCCAAAAATGCCGAGGCTGATTTGCTGTCAGTATATTGTGTCTGTCACTGACGGCTTTTGTATTGGTATCATGCTAAACAGGTTTCCGTGGCGCTTCCAAACTAGGACAGATTAGGAAGAAAGGCCTGGTAACTTACTTCTAAAAATCAGCTAATGAAAACCCTATGAATCACAACAGTTCAATCCACAACTGATCATGGGGATGGCACAGTACCAGGCAGCATTTTGTTCCCCTGTGCGTGGGTTTGCCATGAGTCGGGGCAGCTAACAACAAAGGCAAGACATAAAGCCATTGTTGAATGTGAACTGTGGGCAGAGAAGGAGAGTAGAGGAGGGGAGTCTCTCTTAGCCTTTGCTTATCTGTCTGCCCCACCTCCAATTCCAGGGGCTCTGAATGCTGGAGGCAGGCAGCTTCCTGGGTGGCTCTCTTCCAGGGGTAGTGCGATTCCCTTACTTCAAGGCCATATGAGTGTAGGGTGTGTCTTAAACACACAGACAGGTGGTGGCTGCGTATAAGACGCATTGGCCAGGAATCGAACTGGGCCTCCTGCATGGAAGGTGAGAATTCTACCACTGAACCACCGCTGTCCTCATGGTATTTTGTCCTGGTTGTCACTGCACACAAATCTCACCTGTGCACCTTCAGTCCTCCTGCTGTATGTACCTGAAGGTGTCATGGCTGGCCGAGGAGAGGCTCTTTCTTCAGCGCCATCTTGGCCTCCCTGTGCCCTGGGACTTCCAGGGCCTGCCTCCCAAGGGGGCCACCCTGGACTCTACCAGCTCCTCACCTCATCTCCCTGCACCCAGGGGGTCAGGCCCAGAGTCTGTGGATTCTCTCTAGGGACAAGGCAGAGGGCATGATCCTCCTGCCATGCTCTCCCCTCTCAGGGGCAACGGAGAGAGGGTGTGGGTGCTGAGGAGCACACACCTGGACAGCCCAGAGAGCCTCAGCAGGAAGTGCTGAGAAATGAAGGTGGGCAAGAAAGGTGAGACACCATCTCAGTCTGTGGACACCTGGTGCCCTCCCTGAGGGCAGGAAAGAGCTCTAGGGAGGTTTCCATAGGCAATCATTGAGCACATCCCTGCTGTGGGGGATGTGATGGGGGTCTGATGAGGAGTTGGACATTGAGGAGTGCACGTACTATCTAATAAGGGAGAAAAGACATGCTCTTAGTCCACCAAGTAGAAAGAACTTTGCTATTGAAGTAGTTCAGATAAGAACCATGTCCCATCCGGTGGGGGAAATATTCTAAAGAGAAAGTTTTCATAAACTAGGTGGCGTTCAAGCTAGACCTTGAAGGACAGTGTCTTAGTTACCTAGTGCTGCTGTAAGAGGAATACCACAAGTAGGTGGCTTTAATGAACAGAAATTAAAATTTCTCACAGTTTAAAAAAAACCCACTGCCGTCTAGCTGAGTCTGCCTCATAGTAACCCTATAGGACAGAGTAGAACTGCCCCATAGGGTTTCCAAGGAGCAGCTGGGGGATTCAAGCTGCTGACCTTTTGGTTAGCAGCTGAGCTCTTAACCACTGTGCACCAGGGCTCCACAATTTAGGAGGCTAGAAGTCCAAATTCAGGACACTGGCTCTAAGGGAAGGCTCTCTCTGTCCATTCTGGGGGAAAATCCTTGTCTCAGCTTCTGTAACCTCAGCATTCCTCTGTGCCATGGCAATATCCACGTGGCATCTTTTTCTCCCATTTACGCTTGCTTCTCTTTGGGTCTAATGTGCTGTTTTTATATCTCAAAAGTCTTTAGGTTTAAGACACACCCTACACTCATATGGCCTTGTTAATAAAATAAAGAAAACCCTATTCCCAAAAGAGATTACATCCACAGGTATTTAAAAAAAAAAAAAGCCCATTTGCTGATTGCCGTCGAGTCCATTCTGACTCATAGCGACCCTATAGGGCAGAGTAGAACTACCCCATAGGGTTTCCAAGGAGCGGCTGGTGGATTTGAACTATCAATCTTTTGGTTAGTAGCCAAACTCTTAACCAGTACGCCATCAGGGCTCCATCCACAGGTATAGGAGTTAGGATTCCAACATATATTTTGGGGGGACATAATTCAATCTGTAATGGACAGGTACGAACGAGGTAGACATGTGGAGGCGGAGGGTGAAGGCCTCTCAGGAGGAGACCACAGCATGAACAAAGGCACAGAGGTGGGCATGCGCAGGAAATCCACGTGGCCAAAGCTCAGGAGAGTAGTGGGAAGCACAACTGGAAAGGTTCAGTTGTGTTTGGTGCCTCCCCAGGATGAAAACAGGCGGTCCAGCTGGGAGGAGCCCATGAAGGCAATTCCTAGAAGTCCCAGGAATCAATTCACAGGGACCTTTGCTGGTTGATCCAACAGAAGGACAAGGGAGAGTGGGTTTGCCAGCGCTATAAAAATGGGTGTATTTGATCGCCCTCCTGAGGCTGGTCACATCAGCGTTTCCCATTCAGAAACCTGAGCCTCTCAAGGAACGTAACCGGAGAAAGCCAGGTCTGGGGTAACGTGAGGCATGTTAGAGATTTTAACTTTTCTTTTCCTCATGGCAAATCAGAGCCATCACACGTTGCTGGAGAATTTATTTCTGAAGGACGTGTAGGTAGTTGGACCAAAGCTCAACTATAATGGTATTTTAAAATGAATCCAGAGGTCACAGAGCTATTAAGTTTCTGTAACTTAAGATTCTGGAATTACAAATTATTTTCCTTGTATAGTGGACCCTTGTCATAATTCAAACTCAGTGCATTATAATGTTATCTCTACTGCAGAAATACATTTTAAAAGCGGGGGTGCTGTTTTTTAAAAATGTGACTTAACCACAGTGGTTCTGGTTTCTGCCATCTGTAGGCTAAGTGGGCACAAGTACAGCTGTCGTCTGTGTAAGGAGGTACTGCGGGGCTGCTTTAATTACTACCATTTTCTTGGAAAGCAGTCTGAACTGAAAATTCTCTTTCGTGTGGATTTTGCAGCACCGTCTTTTATGAATTTTTTTTCTTAATGTTTTCCCCCTTTTGAGTGTTACTGAATCCCCAGTCACCGGAAGGCCAGGATCTGTTTTAGAAACTGATTTATCAGGTGCAAGGCTGGTCACACACATCACTGCAAGAGTTTATGAAAGGGACCCCTAGCTCCTTCCCCGAGGACGCTGTGACCAGCTCAGCCTGAGCCCCCGACATAGAGTGTAACGGGCCACGGGCTGCCTTTGTGCTTTCTGCAAGGCAGTAAATGTGAAATGGCTTCTACAAGCTGCAGTCACATTTGAAATATGAGCTCTGTGACCTCCTTCAGCAGCTCCCACATCTCACGGCTATGCTTGGGGTGACTCAGGAGTGGGCAAGACACTTCAAAGAAAGTACCCCTAAGACCTTCGGGCCTCAGGTCAATGTGTTAATACTTTGTTATCAATAAATACATGAAAGATGCCCTCCCCAGCCTCTCCCCTCCCTTTAGCTCCCCAAATATTTCATTTCCCCCCTTCACTACAGGCTGAGAGGTCCTGCTAAACGACTTCTTTCAGAGGCAGCTGATTTAAAGTCTGTCCTGAGAGCAAGCGTGATGCAGGTCTGGGGTGAAGTGGGGGTGATGGATGGTTGGGGAGGTGGGGCTACTGGCTAAATGGTGATATATCAAGTAATTAATTAAGGAACATGCCTCCTCTGAGTGGGAGGTAAGGGATTGTTCTGTTCCTTTGTTTTTAGTGCTAATATTGATGCCATTTTCCCTCATGAGCCTTTGCTCAAAACTCCCCCATGATCCCTTTGGCAATGCTAGAGGTAAGCGCTGTTCCCTCACAAGGACACAGGAAAGTCACAGACAGTTGGCGTTTCCTTATTGCTAAAGCCCGAGGATGTGGGGTGAAAACTCTCTGTGTCCCAATAGTAAGATAGGGGCTGCCCAGCAGGACTGTGTAGTTTGTTCAGACAAGCAGATCCTTCTAAATTAGCCACAGAGAGCCACGTCAATAAGGCTGTTGTTTGCCCCACAGAAGAGGAGCTGTTGTCCAGGGCTGCAATTAAAACAGTGGATTTTGTAGCTGCTTTAATGTGCACTTATGAGTCAAAGCTGATTATGGAGAAGCAGCAGCGACAGTGTGCTTCAATAAATGCCCACAGACCACAGGTGCCAGGAATATTCCCAAGCACCTCTAAAGCCAACAAACCAAACCAGTTGCCATAGAGTTGATTTTAACTCGTGACAGCCCCATGTATGTCAAAGAACTGTGCTTCATAGGGTTTTCAAGGTGCCTCTGGGTGTACTCAAACTTCCACCCTTTCAGTTAGCAGCTGAGCATGTTAACCTTTGCACCACCTCCCCATCTCAGGGCAGCTGAAATGGAATATGCCAGCCCTGCACCCATCCTTGTGTTTCTCCTCCCAGCCAGTTCCTACTGGTGGCTACCAGGCCCTCTGCATTCTGAAGAGCATGAATGTGGAGGCCATCACTTCTCCTAAAAAGGGCAGCTGAGGTCAGGGTTAAAATCAGTGATGCATATTTTAGAACTGAAAGGAGAAGACGTCTTTCACTTGCATAGAAACTAGTGTTTTGGGAAAGACACATCATGTTTCTTCCATCAGTTTTGCAGCGTTGGCAGATAAAATGCTGCAGCCCAGAGATCATCACTAGTCCCTTTTTAAGGAAATAAATGCAGGACAGTGACCCAATTCAGTCCCTTTCATTTAGTGTACAGTGTATAGTTCAAGCATTACCAAAGAAAGCTGGAAGAGTTCCATTTCATAGTCCAGTTAACATAAAACATGTCTCTTAGCACACAAGGGAATGGATATTGATGTGTATGGTAGCGATTATGTTTGGTGCGTTGCTTAGCACTTTGCTGGTGTTAAGTAAATGCAAAACTGCAGTCTTTTCTGCCTGAAGGAAGGAAATTGGGATGGGGTTGTAGAGTGCATATGTATTTTTTTTTAAAAAAAACACCTGCTGTTTGCCACACACTGTGCTGATCACCTTTAGAGCCTACTCACAGTTTTTTTGGAGACAAACAGCCTATATGAAATATTGAGAGAGCATTAAATGCTGAACTGTGTGGTCCTAACCACGTTCAGTGTAAGATCAGAGAAGAAGAGATTTATGTGGGCAGGAGTGACCAGAGAAAGTTTGTGAAATAAATATAGCTTAGTAAATTCAAAGGGAAGCATATGCAAATGCTAACTTAAAAAAAAAAAAAAAAAAACGCAAAAAGTTGGGCTTGTTCACGTAGATGTTGTTGAGTGAGGGTAAGGAAAATACCACTGTCTAGTAGGCTGTGGCAGGCTGTGTGGTTTTAGGTCCCTATCCCACCACCCCACATCCTTGAATGCTAATGTGAGCAGCCTGTCTGGAAGCCCCACAGCCTGCAATGCCTCATTCCTTGCCCTGGGTGACAGTGTGTGGGGTATGAAAAGTATGTTTCCCTTGGGGTGGGGGTGGGAAGAGTCCGTTCCTGGAAGAAGAGACAGTAATCAAAGGTGATGAGAAAGTCAGTCAGTTAACAAACATTCCTGAGTGCCAACTGTGTGTAGTAACTGCACACTTTATCGAATGCATACCGCATGCTAGACACTGTGCTAAGCCCTTTACCACATTCTTTTGTTTACTTCCCACAATAACTCAGTGGAATAGTAAGTTAAGTGTTACCCCTAATTTTACAGATGAGGGAATAGGCTCCGAGAGGTTGAATGACTTACCTAGGGTCATCATACAGCTTGACAGTGGCAGAGCCAGGAATTTGAATGAGGTTGCAAATTTATGGCTCATGTTCTTAAAGATTATGCTTCCAGGTGTGTGGCTGGCGCCAGGCACTAGACAATAGAAAGGGTATGCGGTGTGTGGTTGCAGACCTCAGGCAACCTGCGGATATCTTAAAGAGGACGGGAACTATGTGAAGAGGCAGCTTATATTTCAGGTGTTCCTTCCACCAACATAGAGATCATATGGGGGGACTACACCAGAGCAGGTGCAGTTGCCTACCTTCAGACTCAGTGGACAGAGATGAATAAACAGGAGAAGGTGATGTTGTCACAGGCAATTGTTCTTGTTGAGTTTAGAAACTAGTCGTACTATGGTGTAGTGACACATTCAGGTCGGCAGCAAGAATGAGTAAAACAGGCTGGTGTAAGGCAGTAGGGAGTAGTGGGGACTGGGGTAAACTGGAGAATCTATGCCTTGTCTAAAGACAGCAGCCATTATTTAGCTTCACTCATCTTCTAGTATGTGGGAATGTAAGCCCAGGACTACTAGTTCTACTGATTTTTTTTTTCCCAAGAAAAGACAGAAATCTGGGTTTTTCCATTAAGTTTTCCAATCTTCTAATGTTTGCTACCAATTAAAACTTTTTAAATGGGCCAAATATTGTATATGAAATATAATAATATAATATTGAAACCTCTGGAGAAGCTGTAATATAAACTGGGATCTAGAGGTTAGAAACACCAAGACAATAGACCAGGAGTGGTCAATGTATCTCGCCCCGTGGATTCACATCAGGAGACAGCGACCTCCTCCATCACTTTGACATCCTTCAGTGTGCATCTGAATCACCTGAGGATCTTACTAAAATGCAGGTTCTGATTCTGTAGGAGTGGGGTAGGGTCTGAGATTCTGCAGGACTAGGGCCTTTATTGAGAAGGATTCTAAGGCAGCACCTAGGCTCAGCAGGAAAAAGCACTGTGATGAAGTAGTGCCATCTACTGTGAGCAGAGAAAAGGGATATGGCCTCACATATTTGCCATCTCCGTAACAGACCAAGACAATAAGGTAAATTGTGTGTTTATGACCATTCCCAGGGTCCCCTTAAAAAGTCAGAATTTGAGAACACAGCTAGGTCAGAAGCTTTTGAATTTTTAAATTCTTTCTAATGCACATTTCTCCACATAAGGAAAACTTGGCTGCATCTCTCCATCATCTGGGAAATTGGGACAAGGATATTGAGCTTTCAACCTGGGTGGGATAAAGGGAGAGTTAACTGATTGGCTCTCCCTTGTTGCTGCTGTACTTTGAGTGTAAGAAAGAAGTCTTCATATGTTGGTGTTCTGTTACTTCCACGTGGCCTTGGCACATGGGATCCGTGGTAGGAGGAAAGAGTGGGTGCTGAGGAAATGGCTTTGAGCAGAAACCACCTTGTTTCCATTCAGTAAGAGCTGTTCTTGGAGCCCTTCTCTGGGTCCCTTGCCTGTTCAATGCCCTAATTGTGTGCCAGGAAACAATATGATATTTCTAATTAGGCAAGTGGGAGGAGAAGGACTCGGTGAGCCAGTCTGGGCTGGCAGTTGACACCTAAAAATAGATCTTTTTCCTCATGAATACACATTTTATGAGGCATGAGGCCCTGCAGATTTCTAACCATCCCAGATAAACCTCGCCTTGGCACGTCAAGACAGGGGGCTGACTGGACTAGTGTGCAGCCAGGTGGGCGAGACGCCAGCCAGAATGGGGTTGCCATTGGAAACAGGGCCCCTTGGAGAAAGCTTCCCTGACCTCCAGGAGGCAAAGGCTGGTCTCAGATCTGGGGTCAAAGACTATGTGTAAGGGATGGGTAGGGGGTCGTGGGGTGGGAGGAGAGAGGTTTTGGAGCAGTGCTTTTAATCCTTGAATGTGTCTGTGAATGTTAAATGCAGGTTCTGATTCAGTAGGTCTGGGGTGGGGTCTGAGATTCGTTTTTCTAACAAGCTCCCAGGTGATGCTAATATTGCTGGTCCGGGGATCACACTTTGAGTTCTAAGAGATTAGAATCTACCAATGAGCTTTGGGACTTCGTGAAAGGGTAAAGGCAAGCAGATAATAAGGCAGCTATCCCACTGAATTTTTATCATCTTGTGTCTGGCTATAAAAAGGCAAACGCTTTGACAGCTGTTACTTGTCATACTGATGAAGTTTGTTGCATGCTGATACTTTAACTCCTAGATTACTAGTGTTGTATATTATGATTTTATTGGTAAAAATGCATATGATTGGGCAAAATCTAAACACTGTAGATGTAATGGCTAAGTTAGTAACATATAGCCCTATACTAGTTGATGTATAACTGAGACTCTTAAAATAACGGACCAGACTTGACTGACACTGTAAGGGAAAAGTAATAGCCCAGACATTGAAACTGTGAAGTGAAAGCCATTTTGATAATTTTAAAACTTTAAGGAGGATGGAAGTAACTTGTTATTTGGGAAGGCATGGAACCATTCACTGAAAGGCCAGGGTTCTTATTGAGTTCAGCAATCTCTTTAAGATCAAGAAAGACGAGGCCATGGTTGAGAGAGATGAGGGCCAAACCCATGTTGGTTCTATGAGATGGTGGGGTTTATTCCAGAGGCAAGAAGTGAACTACAGCCCTCTATCTCCTTGAAGGACTTTTTCCTGGATGAGTCTTTTGGCTGAGGCCTCTGATGACTGGTTGTATGTGGATAGTTCTGAGGGTCGCCTAAGAGAGGCATCATGTTGACATGCCTCCCACCCTCCCCGCAGGTGAGTTCTTCATCCCTCAGGCTCTTTCCCAGCTCTTTCTCCTCCCACGTGATCACAGTTAGTCAAAGGGGGCTGTTTTCAGTCTGTCACGTTGGTTTGTTCATGGCACAGGCTCCTCAGAGGCTGTGGGAGTCTGGCCGTGGAAGCCATGACAGGGTGATCTTCATAAAGGAGGTGCATTGTGTCCTTTGAGTTACTTTTTCATGGGTCTTTGATTGACTTCCACAACCTTGGGAGTATGCCTAAGTCACCCCAAGAATATGAGCAGTTAGTCTGATGTTTAAAACTCTGAGATGAGTAGGCCCCAGCTTGTGAATTTGATCGCATGTCACAGATCGCTTTGTGTCAGAACCCAGCACCCATTCTCACGTGGAAGTGGTGTGGACAGGTCAGAAGGAGCCGACAGAAGCCTGCCCACCCCTGAGGCATGAAGTGTTGTGGTGATGGAGTCCGGTGACCATTAGTAACAATATGTCAGTGGTTAGTGTGTGGGAGTTCCAGAGGCGCTCCCAGCCACACACTTAGCAGGTGAGTAAGGACTTAGCCTTCTCCACTTACTGCACAGGGGGCCCCCCAGGGCTTGGAAGAGCATCAGTAGAGTAGGTGGGGACATGAGTTAGCAGGTGGAACAGGCCTGGGCAGGGACAGAGCTGGAGGCCGACAGTGAGGCATTCCCATGGATGAATTTTCTCTCTTTCCTTGTCCTTCATGCTGGCCTGGCTGTGCTCTTCCCTCTGTGTAGCTCTGTGGGAAAGCAGGTCCTGGGTCTCTGCTCTTCTTTATTCCTCCCGCCTCATACTGGCCACTGTGGACAATCCCCCCTTCCTTTGGGGAGCATTAGGGAGATGAAAGATAAGTAGAGCGGGCAGTGAGATGGGAAGGGCAGTGTCTCTGTTCCAGAGGAAGCAGTACTCTGTTCTGAATACCATCTTCCTCTCTGTTTTCCCGACAATAATTGACTCATGGCAAGAGTTGGAAGGGTGGCTGGGTCAGCCAAGTACTTGGATGCTAAGTGTAGTGTTCCAGTTCAGGAGCTATCTCTGTGACCCCTTGGCAAAACCACCTTCTCTGACAGCATCACTTCGTTATGTCTTACCTGATGGTATGTTCCAGGGTTCAGATGAAGCCTCATTTCCTTTTGTGGGACGCTCATAGGTGGGCTTTCTTCCCCTTTGTTTCTAAGAAGTTGATGGTTTTTCTTCCTATGTTCTAGCAAACTTGTTCATCTTGAAACAAAATGCCATTAAAGCTTTTAAGTTTTTGCCGTGGACTTACAGTTGAGTGCAAAAAATAATAAAAAATAATAAGCTTAAGTTGAGGTGGCTGTGTGATTTTGGCAGTGATTCTCTATGAGAAACCCCTGGACCTCATCCCAGCCTCCACCTCCCCCACACGGGTTGGCAGGAAAGGGGAGTTTTGCCAGCGCAGAGTAGGGGATGGTGAGGCTGCTGGGAGTTGAGGTACTGGGTGTTACTTTATGGTACTCCTTGCTGTTGATGGGGTCTCCTGACAAAACACAGCCTGCTCAGACAGAAGAGACACTGGGCCTTTGATGACGGCCTGGAACCCAAAGTTAGACCGTTGCTTTCCTGAAAGACCTGAAGCCACATTTGGAGTTTTGCCTTTATGTTCCTATTTTGTTTTGAATTCAAAGGATAGTCAGGAAGAAAAAACCCAGTGGCTGCAATGTATCAGATTAAGTCAGCCTTGGGGATGGGTGAGGTGTGTGTGAAGACACGGAACCATTGAGTCACAGATGTTGGAGCTGTGAGTGTCCTTAGACAATTCCCTTTTACTGCCTCGTTGATTGGAGAGGAGCTGGCTAAGGCCCTAGAAAAGAAAAGTGACCTGTCCAAAGATGCACAGCTGGCGAGGATCAGTGCTAGAAGGTAGCAGGTTCCTGGACTCCCAATCCAGTGCTCTCTTCTCTGCACCGTGGTGGTTCCTAGGATTTCCCTGATCTGCTACTCCTCACTGTGGCCCCAAGCAGCCTCCTGAGTCCAGGCCCAGGGAAGGAACCTCTCCTGTTCTTTCAGGCTTTAGCTCTGAGGGCTGCTTCTATTTTCCCTCCAGGAAGGACTCTGGGGTGTTACGAGGCCAGGTCTTTGGTCTCCAGAGAGCCCCCAGCTTGTACCTTCTGGGGCAGGGGCCCAGCCTCGTTGCCCTCATTATCCCTCCTCCCCCTGCACCAACATCCAGTGTCACATGATCGCTTTGGCCCTCCTGGGCTAGTGAGTAGTCCAGTAGGCTGTGTGAGAATCGGCACAACTGAGGCTCACAGCTGGGGCAGATGGTGGCCAGGCTGGGGCAGGGCTCAGGAGGCCTCCACTTTTGTTGCACAAATAGCCTCTCTGGCATTTTTTTCCTTCATTCTTAGAGCAATGGCTTAAAATCTGCGACAGTGTCTGCAGGTTTGGAGGGGAGTGGTGGGCCCGAGTTTGAAAATTTTTCATAAAACACCTTTAGTCCTGGGAATGAAAAGAAACAGTTTTAGGTGTTGATAAATGCTTGGCAGAGTTCTTTTCCTCTTTTCAGAGCTGATCCTGCAGATTAGGGTTTTGGCACATGGCTTATTACTTAAAAACTCTTATAAGCAGGGAGAAATGCAAATGATGCCTTCTTTTCTGTTCTTCTGCTGAAAAGGGGCCTCTGACCTTGGAATATAAGCCTTTAGTCCGAGCACTGAGCTCTTTCTAGTCGTAGAAGGCTTTCACCTCCTATTTCCTTTGTTCAAGGAGATTTGAAAAGTTGTGCTTTTACTTACCTTTTCCATGGCATCCTACCCCTCCCACCACCTACTCTCCCAGTATTAACGACATGCTTACAAACTAATATTTCTGTTCCTTATGAGTTCCTCTTAGATATATTCATAGGTGTTCATCACAAGTCTTCTAAGGAATTTCACCAGGCAACACTTTGTTCATATGGTTTGAATTACTGTTGTACTTAGTGGAACAAAGCTTCATTTGTTTAAAAATATTCTTCAATTAAGGCATAGTGTTCAGTGCTCCCCAGTATACATTAGTATAGGGGTGTTACTCTTTAGTGGGGGAGCAACATCAGCAAGGTGAACAACATCTGACCTCCTTACCCACTGCTGGTTATGAAATAAGTAAACTTGTGGCTAAGGGGAGACCACTGGCAGGGCTGAGCTTATGGGGACAATATTGCTGTCACCCAAGAACCACTCAGAAACAATTCCAGTCCTTTGGGAATAAATTTGCAATAACATCTCTACATTTGCATGCAGAATTCACAGACAGCTATGCTTGTGGTGACCAGGGATGAGTTCATGTGGTCGGAGACTGTAGTCAATGTGGGGTCCATGTTATAAAAGTGATTGATGATGTCTGGCCCAATAGGCCCAGAGTCAGCAACAATGGAGTGAGGAAATTCTAAAAAGACTGCCCAGAACCACTGACTCAGAGCACCTTATCAGTTGCTGTAGAACTATGGGTAAATGACCTCACAACATGATGGGCCCTTACTCGGAAAAGAATGAATGAACACATCACATCAGGATAAGACTCTCCAGCTCCCTGCTCCATGTGTAGACAAACCCCTCAGAAAGAATTCTTATGGCTCAGCTTGGGTTTGTGTGTACCTTCTTAGTGGTTATGCTCTTCTGCAAGAAGGAGTTTTAGAGAAATAGACTAAGGCCACATCTACATGTGAAACCAAAAATAGTTAATTTGCTGTTTTTAAGTCCTAATGATGTAATTTAGAGTTATAATTTAGAATTTCCTCATAACTTTCAACAATCACCTGACATTTCAGAGAAGCTCATTTAGAAAATTTTATGGCAAAATTATTTGTAATTTTAGAATAGGACTACTGATGGTGTTTAGCTGTGAGCTGGAATGCACTTGGGTAATTATACAAAAAATAACACACACATTGGGTCTTATGGTTTGACCTGGCATCAGAAAAAATAAGATGATAATCTCTTTTTAGTAATGTTTCTGGTGCAGACTAAATGGCATTTGAACAATCTACTGAGCTATAGTTTAAACTAGTTTGGTTTATTTACTTTTTTCCTCTTCTAGTTTTCAGAAATTTAATCTTCAGGTAGATTATACAAATTCTTTTTTACAGATTGTTACGTGAGTCAATACATAAAACAAAAGGACAAGTGCTTTTGGAAGGGTTTCTGCATTCACAAGCCTGAGTTTTGCAACAAGGCTGTTTAAAAAAAAAAAAAATTGTGGCTATGATTCATACCTCGATGCTTTTATAAATTCTTGTATTGCACAAATTTATGATTCAGTCTGTCAGATGATTTCCCTTCTTGAGACTCAGCAGTATTGCAAAAATTCAGCGATTTGCTTCACAAATCCTTTCATCTGTCTCCTCATGTAATATTTTCTGTTTTAAAACCCATGAGCGTTTTCTCATCCAGTGATATACCGGCCTTGCTGCACAGCCTGGCTCACTCCTGCACTAGCCCCTGTTGCCTGCTAGACTGCAGAGCCCTTTCAGGAGACCATCTGTGGCTTCATGCTTATATACTGTACTTCATCAGCTCTTCCCAACCTTTCACAGGAAAATGAGGTCACCAGCAAATGTGCTTTTCAGTTTCAGTGAAGACACCTGCCACAGAATCCCAGGTGTTAATATGGCTACACTTTAAATTTTAAGTGTTGAAGTTGCTTGTCTTTGGCCAGGCTCTGCCATTTAACGCTTGGTTAGTTCTAATCAGAGAATGGGTTCCTGAAAAAGCACTTAACTTTCATTCTTAGGGTTGTTAGTACTTCATTGTTTTATTTTCATGGTTAGTGTTGCACTGGTTAAAATAGAAATATCTTGGATGTCCTGTTTATTAGCATCTTTTGAATGTGAGTGCTAATATGTGAGTATCCCAAGTGCTGGAGGCAATGTTTGGTATTTACTGATTCATTTAAATGATCTGTGCCTCAGTTTCCTCATTTGTGAAACAGAGGTGATATTAGTACCTACCTGAGAGCTGTGAGGAATGTGTGTGGCACTACATGGCATATATTTAGCATAGTGCCCGCCACCTTGGTCAAAAAACCAAACCAAACCCATTGCTGTCGAGTTAATTCCAACTCATAGTGACCCCATAGGACAGAGCAGAACTTCCCTATAGGGTTTCCAAGGCTGTAATCTTTACAAAAGTAGACTGCTACATCTTTCTCCCATGGAGTGGCTGGTGGGTTCGAACTTCTGACCTTTCAGTTAGCAGCTGAGCGCTTTAGACACTGCACCACCAGGGCTCCTTGCCATCTTGGTCAGGCCCTGTAAATGGCACCATTGCTCTTAGTTATTGCTGCATGAACACAGTCTCCAGCAAATGTACAAACATGGCAATGAGTTGAAATGATGCCATAAAGGACAGTCTGAGAGCATAAAGTAGGGACTATGTCAATAGGGCTGAGTTAGGACATTGGTGTCTGCCAGGTAGGGTGTATTTTAACTTGGAAGCATATAAGAGGTACAGGTTTAAACTGAATATGCTGGTTTAAACATTTCAGTATTGTTTCCAGTTTCTAGGAGCACAATTACCCTAAAGAGAGATCCGACTTTAGATAGATGGTGGTGGATGAGAGATGATTGTAATCAATGAAAATTCCTGGCAGCTATTAAGTTCAGAAAATAAAAGGAGTTATCAGAACTGAGAAATGAAAAACAGAAACTGATGTTACTCTTCACTGTTTTGGCTCTCATCTGTTGCTTATGCTCCTCAGAGCTAAGAACTGGAAGCATTGCTGACTCCACACTCTGATCCAGCAAGTTCCATAAACATTGAAAACCATGTATATTTGAATAAATAAGGCTGATGAGGGAGATAGCTAATTTTTTCAGTTTGATAGCGTTGCTCAGTCTCTTGTTCAACAGGACTAAAAACCATTATAACATTGAAATTTTAAAAATTCAGAAAGAAAACGTTTCCTTCCTTGGCTCTACTAGAGGTGAAACTGGCCATCTAGGCACATTTCTAGACAAGTCAGTATAGATTGCACCTCAACAAAAAGAAAACAAAAGTCCTCACAACTGGACCAATAAGCAGCATCATGATAAACAGACAAAAGATTGAAGTTGTTAAGGATTTCATTTTACTTGGATCCAAAATTAACACCTATGGGATCATCAGTCCAAGAACTCAAATGATGTGTTGCATTGGGCAAATCTGCTACAAAAGACCTCTGTAAAGTGTTAAAACACAAAGATGTCACTTTGAGGACTAAGGTGCGCCTGACCCAAGCTATGGTATTTTCAATCGCCTCATATGCATATGAAAGCTGGACAATGAATAAGGAAAATGAATAAGGAAATGAATAAGGAAACTGAAGAATTGATGCATTTGAATTATGATGTTGGCAAAGAATACTGACTATACCATGGACTGCCAGAAGAACAAACAGATCTGTCTTAGAAGAAATACAGCCAGAATGCTCCTTAGAAGCAAGGATGGTGAGACTTTGTCTTACGTACTTTGGACATGTTATGAGGCGGCACCAGTCCCTGGAGAAGGACATTATGGTAAAGTAGAGGGTCAGTGAAATAGAGGAAGACCCTCAACAAGATGGATTGACACAGTGGCTGTGAGATGTCACAGGACCAGGCAGTGTTTCGTTCTGTTGTACATAGTGTCGCTGTGAGTCGGAACTGACTCGACAGCACCTAACAACAGCAATGGACTTTGTATACTCAATTTGAAAATACGAAAAGATCAGGTAAAATATCTGGACACAAATCAGATCTGAAGCATCTGATCCTTTGAATTAAAAATTGTGCAGGGGTGGGGCTGGACTATGTATACCACCACCCTGGAGGCAATCTGAAAGTCATGTTGCCATTTGTTAGTCTTCTTCACTTTTAGGCTCTCAGAGACTTCTCATTGGAACCTAAAAAAAACCTTTTCATCAGCATTAAGAACTTCCCTGAAGCTTGATCTTCAGAGTCTTGCTTCCTGATTTCCAGACAGAACTGAGTTAAAAACATAGTAACTGAGTCAGTTTGTTTTTCTGTTTCCAAGTTATTTGGCCCGTTACTAATCCTTCCAGCCAAGGCTCGAGAGGAACACTTAGTTACTCAGACTGAACACTGACATGAACGACTATGGAAATGGTGACTTGACAAAATGTTGGCTGGAGAGAGATGTTTCTCCTTCAACTAGGACTAACCATTTCCCAGAATTAATGCTGACAAAGTGAATTTAACATTCAACTTTCTGGAGTTTCTCAAAATGGTTAGGATATTTCAAAACAACTATATATTTGTTGCCTGTTTTTCAAATTTCTGGCCTCTACTACCTGTTGGGCTCTTCATTTATGTTAAATATTTTACTTTTCTGAGCTGTGCTGTGAAAGTATTTATCCTGTAAAAATTACCCTGGAGTATAAATGCCACTGTTCTGTCTTTGATTTGACGTTGGGGTCAAGTGGAGGGCATTGTGTGGCCTTCCTTCAGGAAAGAATGGTCAGTTGTCTTTTTCCTCATTTAGTTCTTAGAGTGCATTCAGCTGACAACAACATAATAGCATAGTTAAAAATAGTTAAAAATCGCTTGCCTCCACTGGGTTTTTGTGTGGACATGACTTGAGCTCTGAAGATTATAGATGTGTGGGTGCATTGTTTCATGTTAATGTGGGCAGCCTTAAATACTGGGCACAAGCCTATTACTATTCTGGGTTATTTATTTTACTTTAATGAGAACAGAAAAATATGGTGCATTGAGTGACATAATGGACAGCTGCATGTTATTGAGATATAAGTATAACATGAGTTAAAAAAGGGCAGTAAAGAGGGCATTTCGCTAAATATTTGCAGGCTTTGTCTCATAAAGACTTGGTTGTATTTTTAAATGGCTAATTAGGAGATCTATCCAATGCAGAATTTCATCGTCTGTGAGTCAAATAGAAATTCAAGACAGTTGTTTTAAACAGCTTATTTCAAACTTCACCTACTGGATAAAGTCACTGACCATTTCCAAACCCAGGAAGATTTGGATGCTGATTGACTCATAGTGTTTGTGTTCTGATTAGTCCAGCCAGACCCAGTCTGCGTGTGAATCTCAAACTGAGGGTGTGACTGAGTGTGAAAGGCAGTGTGTGGAGATGTGGTGACCAGGGGCTGGGGAAGTCTGGCAGAGGAAGCTGAAAGGCCGAATTTCTTCTGTGTGGTGCAGTTTCCCACAGAGCAATGTAAAACTGTGCCAGTCCCACTGAGGGGCCAGGGAACAGCCAGTGGGAGAGGTCCTGGTCTGAGGCCCCTAAAGCCAGTGGATTCGGGGTGCTCCACCGCTTTTGTCAGCAGGCTCAGTTATGTTGACAGGAAGATGCTGTAGGGCTGCTCTTGACCAGAGAGAGGGTCTCCATGATGCCCACATTTTTCTGCTGCTTTGATGTTTACCCATCCTATTTTTCCTCTTTACTGCCTCAACTCCAGACTATCTTCTTCACCTCCAGTGACCATCTTTATTCAGATGCCCACCAACTCTTGCTGTGGTACACCTTCCCCATGTTCAGGGTGATTGTTTTAATTTGTGGCTCAAGTAGTTTAAAAAAGCTACATTTTTTTTTTTTTTTACCTTTTCTTCTTTGTATCAGGATATTTCTTTTTTGTCTCTATAGTCGTTTTCCTGTTTCATTTATTTTCCCTTTATTTTTACTCCCCTTCCATCCCCATTGGGATTAAAAACAACTTGCTTTCCACCAAGTATAGTGTTAACAAGTGATTGTCTTTTTAACACACTAGCCATAGGTACCCTTGTTCAGACTTCTCAGACATGAACGGTGTGGGTTGTTTGTTCTCATTGGATGGCTATATGAATGACTGACTCAGTTCTGTCTCCCAAGGTCATGAGTCCATGACTCCTTCTTACTCATGATCATTGCTACTATTTATTAAGTGCTTACTATGTGCCAGGCTCTGTGCAAAGCATTTACATATTTATGGCCATTTAATCTTTACGTGAGCCCTATGTTGTTGTGAGATGCCATCGAGTTGGTTCCGACTCATAGTGAACCTGTGTACAACAGAATGAAACACTGCCATCCTCACAGTCAGCGCTGTGTTTGAGCCCATTGTCGCAGCCACTGTGTCAGTCCATCTTGTTGAGGGTCTTCTTTTCTCGCTGACGCTCTACTTTACCAAGCATGATGTCCTTCTTGAGGGACTGATCCCTGCAGATAACATGTCCAAAGTGTATGAGATATAGTCTCTCCATCCTTGCTTCTAAGGAGCATTCTGGTTGTACTTCTTGCACAACAGATTTGTTCATTCTTTTGGCAGTTCATGGTATAGTCAGTACTCTTCGCCAACACCGTAATTCAAAGGCGTCAGTTCTTCTTCGGTCTTCCTTATTCATCGTCCAGCTTTCGCATGCATGTGAGGCAACTGAAAACACCATGGCTCAGGTCAGGCGCACCTTAGTCTTCAAAGTGACATCTTTACCCTATAAGGTAAATATTATTATCCCCATTTTACAGCTGGGGAAACTGAGACATAAGGAGGTTAATTACTTGCCCAACTTCACTCTGCCATGTATTTCATAGCCAGGACTTGAACACTCATTCCGTCCAGATCCTGTGCCTTAAGCACAAGTGAGTACATTCTACAGCAGAATTGTTACCCAGGGGACATTCGGCAATGTCTAAAGACATTTCTTATTGTCACGACTGGGAGTGTTCTACAGGCATGTAGTGAGAAGAGGCCAAGGATGCTGCTAACTATCCTATAATGCACAGGACAGCCCCCACAACAAACAGTTATCAGACTCAGCAAGTGAAAAATGCCAAGGTTAAGAAATCTTATTATAAACATAGCAGCGAGTTTATGTACAAGAGTTAAGGGTTACCCTCCAAGTGCTGTTCTGAAATTTTAGTTAGTATTCCATGTTTGCACAGTGTTATAATTTATTTTTAAATTACTCTATAGGGTGAAAAAATATGTAACTGTTTACAAGGAAAACATACTTCATGAAATTCTAACTTTGGAAGTTCAAAGGATTTCAAACAATTCATACCTATGTTGTGATACGGTTATTGGAACAGAGTGTGTTATTTGGATAAGTACACCAGACCTTCTTTTCTTTTGGTTTTCACTTGGAGGCTGTATACACATAAATTCTCTGCTAATGTCAGCAGGAATTTTTATAATTGTGAAATCTGGTGCTTTGGCCTTGGTTGGGGTCCCATGAGTAGGTGCGGCTCACACTGTACCACAGGCCCTGAGGCAGAAAGCCCCACTGAACTACCCAGGAAAGAAGGGCCGCAGGCTGAGGGAGCCTCCTCTGGGCCCAGGGTAAGCCAAGCCTGAGTTTTTAAGAGAAGAAGGCTGGATACAGGTTGTGTGTGGAGCGGTTCTTGTAGCCTTAATCACAACCTTCTGTTTTTGTGTTCCAGTCATGTGCTCAGCCCCTCTGCTCATCAGGCAAAACGAGCGTTCCCAGTTGGAGAAGTTTAAGGTCTTCCTGTTTGTCTGAACTCCTGGCAGCGAAAACCTAGACATCTGTGCATTGTCCGGCTCATTTCCTTCCCCAGCTCCCTCCTCGCCCTCCCCACATCTACACCATTGTGTTGTTCACATTCTTCCTTATCTTGACCTTGTGCTAACTGCCTGTTTATTGTAATGACTCCTCACATAAAGCCCTCCTTGGGACTTTTTTCTTTTAATTAAATGCTTGTTGTTGCTAGTTGCCATCTAGTTGGTTATGACTCAAAGCGACTTTGTGTACAACAGAACGAGACACTGCCCAGTCCTGCGCCATCCTTACAATCATTGCTATGTTTGAGTCGATTGTTGCAGCCACTGTGTCAATCCATCTTGTTGAGGGTCTTCCTCTTTTTCGCGGACCCTCTACTTTACCAAGCATGATGTCCTTCTCCAGGGACTGGTACCTCCTGATAACATGTCCAAAGTATATGAGATGAGGTCTTGCCATCCTTGCTTCTAAGGAACACTCAGGCTGTACTTCTTCCAAGAGAGATTTGTTTGTTCTTCTGGCAGTCCATAGTATATTCAGTATTCTTCTCAGTACGATAATGCAAAGGCATCAATTCTTCGGTCTTTCTTATTCATTGTTCAGCTTTCACAGCTGAAATGTAACACACAACATTTTGAAGTGTATCACACAGACCACAGTAAGACTGCCTTAGTTGCTGTTTACCAATTTCAGTTGCTTCTTTTAGGGTAGAAAGTTTGTTTCGTAGGACATGGAAGTGACTGGTTGCCACCCCTCAGATCACTTTCTGCCCTCGTTTTCCAAGACACGTTCCTTCCTCATTCTTCCCCCTTGGCCTCCTCCGTCTCTTTGGGAAGTTTCTTGTCCTTTGCCTGTCTTGGACACACAATATTCCTAGGGGACAACCCTGCCTCTCGTGGCTTCTCACTCCACACCCTTACCTTGTGATCTCATCCATACCACTGGCTTTCCTTACTCTGATAGTTCCCACATCTCTCGAGCTCCCGATGTATGTCCATAGCTACCTCAAGCTCTTCTTGACACAGACTAGACTCACAATCTTGCCCCAACTCGGCCCTTCTCTTATATTCTTATTCCAGGGAATGAAAGCATTGATGTACTTGGCACCAAAATCTGGGAGTCCTTCTAGAGTTCTCTTTCCCCAACAACCTTCCTAACCAATTAGTCTCCAAGTCTCATTGTTCCTCCTAAATATTTCTTAAACCTGTCTCCTCCCCTGCAATAGTCCAGGTCTTTACCCTTTGTCACTTGGATCACTGCAAGAGCTTCCTAGCTGGCCTTCCAGCCCTCCAGGCCTGCCTCCTCCTTGTCCTTCCATGTAGCCTAGAGAAGAGGGAATGAGCAGGCATTCTGCCAGCTGCATATCATGGTCTCTTGGCAGCAATCCGCTGGATCTGGGGCTTGGCTGCACCTCACAGACCTCACAGTGTCCAGCTCCCATAGTCCTTGTGTGCTTCTGTGTTGTGCACACGTGCACACACACAAACACACGCTTATTCCTGACAGGTTTATCCTTTCCTGTTACCTGCTCACCATTCACAGATATCCTAGAGGGGATTTTTCTAAAATGTAAATCTGATCTTGTCACTCTTAGGCTGAAAATATTATAAATGCTACCTGTCTTGGTTATCTAGTGCTGCTGTTACAGAAATACCACAAGTTGATGGCTTTAACAAAGAGGAATGTATTCTTTCACAGTTTAGGAGGCTAGAAGTCTGTATTCAGGGTGCCAGCTGCAGGGGAGAGCTGTCTCTCTCTGTCATCTCTGGGGGAAGGTCCTTGTCATCAATCTTCCGCTGATCTAGGAGGAACCTCAGGTCCAGAGGACACGCTCTGCTCCCAGTGCTGCTTTCTTGGTGGTATGAGGTCCCCCTGTTTCTCTGCTCACTTCTCTCTTTATCTCAAAAGAGATTGACTCAAGATACAACCTAATCTTCTAATCCTGCCTCATTAACATCATGTTGTTTTTATGTGCCGTCGAGTTGGTTCTGACTCATAGCGACCCTATAGGACAGAGTATAACTGCCCCATAGGGTTTCCAAGGAGCAGCTGGTGGATTCGAACTGCCAACCTTTTGGTTAGCAGCCAAGCTCTTAACCATTGCACCACCAGGGCTTCCACTAATATTATAGGATTTAGAACACGTAGGAAAATCACATGAAATGACAAAATGGTGGACAATCATGGGATTCATGGCCTAGCCAAGTTGACACACATTTTGGGGGGACACAATTCAATCCATAACACATCCCATCAAAATGTGTAAGAGGAAGTTCAGAATCCTAAATATTAGTTGTCCAGCCCCTCACAGTATGGCCTCATCCCTCTCCTTCTCCTGCGTCATCCTTGCCCATGCCTCCCTGCTCCAACTCCTAACACACAGAACACAGGTCCTGCTCTCAGCACTGGCTCTGTTTGGCCTTCTCTGTCTCCCAGACAGGGCGGGGCAGGTCCCCTCTGGTGTTCCCTTGCACTGACAATGCTGTGCTGTAACTGCCTGCTGACTTGTCTGTCGCCCCACTAGCCTGTGACCTCCTTGACGATGGATGACCATCGTGGTGTCCCAGCAGCTGGCTTGGAACCAGGCACATGAGCAGACTTCAGAAGCTAATGTGATGTTATGTGGATGTGATCTGTCTCTCACTGTCTGTCCGGTGGCAGCAATGAGATCAGTTCACCCCTTTGTTCCAGGGGTTGGGTGTGTGGTTTCTGAGGAATGACTGCTGTCAAACAGGCTGCTTCAATTTTGCTTTCTTCTGATGAGTAAATTAGAGAACCAATGGAAATGAAATATCTTACATAAAATGAACAGTTTGTAGTTTTCTCCGTTGGGTCCACTGGGGCCTCCTTCCTTGCCTGAAAAGGCCCCTGCGGTCATACACTGAGAGAGAATTTAGTGGGAAGGGACACATTATAAAAGGACTTGAAAATTTCTTTTGGGGATCACACCTTATACTCACTCTACCCCTAGTGTGGTAATTTTTTTTTTCCTGAGCCAAATACAGTTCATATTTATTCTGTAAAGTATACAGACAGCTTCTTTGAATGATGATGAGTTTTTCTTCTACTTGCACCAGCTTTTCAAGACCAGAGTGTATGAACCATGTTGTTGTTAGCTGCTGACAAGTCAGCCCCCAATTCATGGTGACCCCACACACAGTGGAATGAAATGTTGCCTGGTCCTGCACCATCCCTGTGATCAGTTATGGATCAGAGCATTATGATCCATAGGGTTTTCATTAGTTGATTTTCGGAAGTAGATCGCCAGGCCTTTCTTCTTAGTCTGCCTTAGTCTGGAAGCTCTGCTGAAACCTGTTTAGCGTCATGGCAATACAGAAGCCTCCACTGACAGATGGGTGGTGGCTGCACATGAGGTGCATTGGCTGGGAATTGAACCTGGGTCTCTCACATGGAAGGTGAGAATTCTACCACAGAACCAACACTGCCCCTCTCTAGAACAAAAGCAAAAGATGGCAAAGCCAACTTGCCCTACATCACCCTTCCAGCCTTTTAAAATACTGTTGCGATCTTGATATCAAACTGCATATTTGTCTCTTAGTTAAAACTAGATAAATTCAATATGCCCTAGGAGTTTCTTCCTTGATGGAATTTGGATCAGAAAGATAGACTCATTTAAAGGTCATCCTAGTTCCTTGAAAATCATTATAAACAATTTACAAATAATCCTGTAAGTTAAAAAGTAAATTTGAATAGATAAGAGGGGCCACTTCTCTGTGTGTCCATGTTATCCTCCTTACAAGTACACATGTGATGGCATTTAGGGTCCACTGGTTAATCCAGGGTAATCTTCTCTCAAAATCCTTGACTTAATTACATCTGCAAAGATCCTTTTTCGAAATAAGTTCACATTCACAAGTTCCAGGGTTTAGGATGTGGACACATCTTTTTGGGGGCTGCCATTCAACCCACTACACAGGGTTATCCAACAAAAGCAGAAAAACTCCAACATTTTACACCATCTGTTTTTACTTCCCACTTACCATATTCCCGATAAAACATTATCATGGCTTTCTCAAGATTCTCACCCCTGCCTCAGCATACTAAATTCCCAGTCGTGGTCTTCAGGGGCCTTGATCTCCATTATGTCTGTGTTCCTGACTGCAGCTTTAAAGACAGTTCCTCGGGGGCAGTAAGAGTATCTTTATGTCTCCTCCCTGTCCTGCCCTCTCCACACCCCCTTACCCAGTACATACCTTGGACCATCAGATCTTGAAAAAGGTGTTAGATTCCTAGAGGTTACCTACTTATCTCTTTGGTGCTTCCCTGCTTAGTCCGTAAAGGCTGGTTGTTAATAATCACAATCATAAACTAGGAAGCACACTTTTATTGCCACCTTATTAACAGTATTTAATGAGCACTATTTTCAAAGAAGGGTGGGTGTCATGATTTGAGTTATGTCCCCCAAAAAATGTGTGTATCAGTTTGGTTAGGCCATGATTCCTGGTACTGGGTGATTTTTCTGTATGTTATAAACCTGCCTCTATGATGTTAATGAGGGAGGATGGGTGGCAGTTGTGTTAGTAAGGCAGGACCTGATCTACAAGACTGGATTGTGTCCTGAGGCTATCTCTTGAGATATAAAAGACAGAAGTGAGCAGTGAGACAGGGGGACCTCATACCATCAAGAAAGCAGTGCCGGGAGCAGAGCGCGTCGTTTGGACCGGGGTCCCTGCGCCGAGAAGCTCCTAGTCCGGGGGAACACTGATGAGAAGGCCGAGAGAGAGAAAGCCTTCCCCCGGAGCTGACACCCTGAATTTGGACTTTTAGCCTACTTTGACTATGAGGAAATAAATTTCTCTTCGTTAAAACCATCCACTTGTGGTATTTCTGTTATGGCAGCACTAGATGACTAAGACAGTGGGTGGGGTTTAAAAAGATGAGAAGAGGGAAAAAGTCAAGAAACTAAATATTCTGCATCCTGGGAAAAATTCTAAGAGCTATTTTTTACAGAACTGGTACAGTTTTGCCTAGTACCTCAGAAATTTATAGCTTCTGTCCTCTGTTAGGAGTCCTTCAGTGGCACAAATGGTTAATCAGCTGGTAACCAAAAGTTTGGCAGTTTGAGTCCATCCAGACGCACCTTGGAAGAAGGGCCTGGCAATCTACTTCCAAAAAAATCAGCTGTTGAAAACCCTATGGAGTATAGTTCTGACACGAACAGGGTAGCTATGAGTCTGAATCGACTCCATGGCAACTGATTTGGCTTTTTTGTTTGTTTTGTTTCTGTATTAAAGAGTCTAAGGAGCCTTAGTGGTGCAGTGGTGAAGTGCTCGCCTGCTAACCGAGAGGTCGATGGTTCAAACCCACGAGCCACTCCATGAAGAAAGATGTGGCAATCTGCTTCTGTAAAGATTTACAGCCTTGGAAACCCTATGGGGCAGTTCTTCTCTGTCCTATATGGTCGTTTTGATTCAGAATCAACTCAACGGCCAATAGGTTTGGTTTTGGTTATTAAGGAATCTGAGCCCTTGGTTTCTTAAGGGGGTTCCTAGATGTGTGTACAGCTCATTTATTAGGTTATTACCAACCTGTGCTTAGCCAGCCTTAGAAGTTCTGCATTTTTATTCCTGTCCGTGTCACAAAGGCCTAATATGGTTTAGCCTTGCTTTTATGAATGGCCACCCCCACTAAAGGGTCGTTTGGAACAAAAGTCGAGACATTAGGAGGAGTGAAGCTGGAAGTGTTTGTGAGTGTTGTTCTTGTTGTTGACATAGCTTTATTCTCACAGCCCATGCCTACAGCCCGCCTGCCAATTTAGGGTGTGTGTGGCTGACTGCCAAATAATTTGTCTTACAGAACCTCTCACCCTTGGCCTTTGCTATCTGTGATTATCACTGTAATCAGATCGATTTTACTGAGGCTTGTAAAATATTGCCTTTGACAGCATTCGGGCCAAAAAATTTTTTTAAATTATTTCTTTAATCCACCCGTGATCTCTCTGATAATGCCAAGTAAAATTGAAAATCACTTTAACTTAATGTTAGCTCAGCAGCGTCGTCAGTAGACTATTGGATTGGAGTGTTGGATTTTTTAAACATCATTTGATCGATCATAACAAAACAAGACATTTTATTAGATCATTAATAAGAATCCGTATCAAAAATAAGTGCCCCTGCAAAAAAAGACCAGACTTACTGGCCTGACAGAGACTGAAGAAACCCTGAGAGTATGGCCACCGGACACCCTTTTAGCTCAGTAATGAAGTCACTCCCGAGGTTCACCCTTCAGCCAACGATTAGACAGGTCCATAAAACAAAATGAGACTAATGGGCACAACAGCCCAGGGACAAGGACTAGGAGGCAGGAGAGGACAGGGAAGCTGGTAATAGGGAACCCAAGGTCGAGAAGGGAGAGCGTTGACATGTCGTGGGGTTGTTAACCAATGTCATAAAATAATGTATGTACTAACTGTTTAATAAGAAACTATTTGTTCTGTAAACCTTCATCTAAAGTACAATAAAAAAAAAAAAAGTAAGTGCCCCTGGAATGAGTGTAAGTCAGTCTTCTGGGGCCATTTATAACTGATGAGAGAATTATACTGCTTGGCTTTAATGATTCACCAAGGAACAGAAAGTAAACATCAAACATTAATTTTATAGGACAGTTTCATATGGTTTATGTTTTGAGATAAAAGAAACATGACTTTTGACTCCTGCCTGAAGTAAAGCACTTGAAAAGGACTCTCCCATGTTCCCAGCTTCCCAAACTGCAGAATTCATATTCACAAGCCATTGTTGGTCAGTTGCCACCTTTCCTGAAGTACATAAGACGCTACTATAGACATAGTTTAGAAAGTGATTAAAACTTTGTGTTTGACCATGTCCTCTGACATATGGCGATCAAATTCTTCATGACTCCAAGCATTTTGCTTGTCTAGAACAGGAAGTATGTAAGAGAGAGAAGGGACCTTTTCTGACCATGGATTCTTCAGAACTGAATTAGGGTCCTTTAATTGCAGGGTCCATCTCTAAAGCTAAGGACAGAGGGGGGCTTCAGTTTCAGGTATTAGCCCAAGAATAGGAGTGGGGACTGTTCTGCTATATTCCCAAGAATGGAAGAGACTCTGGAGCTGGAAATGAAAGGTTTGAGTTGTGGTCCCTCACTGCAGGAAAATAAAACGAATGATTGGAAGAGAGAGCCAGTCTCACCCGCTCTCCTTGGCCGTGGCTTTCGGACAGGTCCCTACGCAGTGCCTAAGGATTGGCCCTGACCACTTGCCTACTGTAAGAAAATGTGACCTTCTCTTCTGCCACCTTCAAGGCACTGCACTCAGCATTACTCACACTCTATAGGGTCTCTCCCTCTCCCTTCCAACTAGAGGCCTCCCTCCCTGGAGGAGCCGGTCTGGAGAGCCATCTGCTGTAGGAGGATCACTAGTCTGGAAGACTTCTGGAGAAGGTGGTAAGAGGTAGTCACGTGCTTGGAATGACTGACTTTTGGAGCTAAAAGTGATGGTAGTAGTCTGCTGATCCAGCCCTTCACCTTGTGCTTGAGACACTGAGCCAGAGTCTTTAAGGGGGGCTATGTGTGGTCACACATTAGATAGCAAAGAGCCTATATCAGAACCTTGTTTCCCTGGCTTCCTGTCTGTTGGTTTTTCCCTGCCTATTACTTTGCCATTGGACTAACTTCAGTCTACAGTGTTACTGATAATAATTTGTGTGGCTGTGTGGAGACAAGGAAGTCTCTGTGCAGTGCCGTTAACACACTTAGCTGCTAACCGATAGGTTGGAGGTTCAAGTGCACCCAGCGGCACCTCAAAAAAAAGGCCTGGTGATCTACTTTTGAAAACTTAGCCATTGAAAACTCTGTGGAGCACAGTTCTACTCTGACACACGTGGGGTCACCGTGAGTCAGAATCAACTTGATGGCAACTGTTCTTTTCTTTTTTAGTGGAAAAAAGCAACTCTACACAAGCAGAAAAATAAGTGTTAACCATAATAATAGTAGTGATAATGGTTCCTATGCTCGGCATGCATGGCTTTTGTAATCCAGGTAACATGCTGTGAGGCAGATAGTTATCATCATCCCCACTTTAGAGATAAGGTACTTTCATCATCCCCACTTTAGAGAGAAGGAAATGGATCCCCTGAGAGAGGAAATTAATTGCTCAAAGACACAGAGCTGGTTAATGGTAGAGCCAGGTTCATAGCATTGAAACAAGTCTAGTTCCATGCTATGTCCTTTCTCCCATACAACTCCATTTACATGGGAAAAACTGGTATTTGAAGTTGAGGCTGACTACCCACATGCCAAGTGGGCCCAGAACAGGAAGATCTAAATGGTAAAAGTTATGCCTGAGACATGACCACAGAAGTGGCCATGTTTATGCTGGGTCAGGGGATGGGGAGACTGATACTATTCCAGGAAATGTAGTCTACATTCATGGAGTGCTTACCACGTGCCAAGCACTGTTCTAAGCTTATTACTTATTTTAACTAATTTGATCCTTCCAGCTACCCTATGTGGTAGGTGTTATTATGGCTCCATTTTAAGACACAGGAACTGAGGCACAGGCACAGTCACCACCTTTGCAGTAGTAGAACCAGGATTCAAATGCAGAGAGTCTGGCTCCAGATTCAGTCACTCCCTAATGCTGCCTTTCTGGATGAGCTCATTGCTCCGGGAGGGTGGAGCAGTGGCCTTGTAGTCATCCCGACAGGGTGGCTGTTGAGCTTGCCCTTGTCCTGTGTGTCCATAAGCCCGACAGAGCTTCCCCAAAGGAATTGTCCAGCCCGTCCATATCTTATGCTGGGACCCAGAACTTTCAGCCACCCCACTTATGGGAGACCTCAGCACTTAATTTACAGAGAAAAGGAACTTGTCTGCCACATGCAAATGTCTTCTCGTGAGGCCTTTGGTGATCAAAACCGAAGGAAATGATTTGCAGTAATCATTCTAACCACCTCAGAAAAATATGTATCAACACCCCAGGGATGCTCCTTTTCATTACCTAACCAAAATAGAGTCTCTTTTTTTCCACTGACTCCCCCAAGCTCTCTTGCCTAGCATCTTTCTCGGACTCAGTGCGAGGTGAGTCCCCAGTGAGTCATCCACTACAGCCTGGCTCATGCTGGGAGGATGGTCCCACTCCCACTGTGGCTGCTGGGAGTCTGTAGCACTGGATAAGTTGATAAGTTGGGGAGTGGGGCGTTAGGGTGTGTCTCTTTCTATAAATAAACCTAAAGCCATTTCTGCTCCCAGGCTTTCCACCACTTCTGCTTTTGTTTCAGTGGCCTGGTCTTCTGATGCATACTGTCTTCTTCTGAGATATCCAGTTGAACTCTATCTCCGTTTACTATGTCTTTTGTTAGAAGCTGTGGCATTCAGTGCTTATTTCTAGAAAGAGGGTACTGGCTCCTATGAGCAAGTATGAGGGTACAGGCTTCCAAAAAAGGGGGTTTTCTGTGACCATCTTGGACTTTGAGCCTGCAGTGACTTCATCTGAGCTGCCATGAGGAAAGTTCATTGGGCCTCCTTCTCCCAGCGGGTACATTCCTGAGTCATTAGGCCAGTTCAGTAGTGCAGGCCAAGGCTGTTGCCTGAGTGTAAGGACCGTTCTGTATTTGCAAGGACCTGGAGCTGCTGGCAGCTGTGTGTTGAACTTGCTCTCTCCAGGAGTGTGCATCCCTTTGGGAGCTTACACATAAGCCCATCTGTTTTCAAAACACAGTTTGAATCCCAAATATCTGGGGAATTCCTCTAGTTAACAAACGAAGAAAGTTAAAACCTGTCTATGGTTTTAAATTTAGCATTCTCATTAGGAAAAGTTGAAAAATGTTGGGTAGCTTGATCTCTGGCTATGAAATCATTGAGGGGGCAGTGTTTAATGGACTGGATGTGGACGCAGCTTATGAATCTGTCTTGCTGGTTTTTCTCAGATGTTTAAAAATATATAACATTACAAGTGTGTGTGTGTATTCCTGATCACGCATTATTTCATGGGTCTTATATATGACGGAAAGGAGCCCCGGTGGGCTCAATGGCTAAGCTCGTGGATGCTAACAGAAAGGTTGGCCATTTGAATCCAGTCAGCAGCTCTGTGGGAAAGACCTGGTGATCTGCTTCCATAAAGATTACAGCCAAGAAAACCGTGTGGAGCAGTTCTACCCTGTCACGTGGGGTCGCTATGAGTCAGAATCAACACCTAACAGCAATAATATGTGAGAGAGAAAGCAGCAGAAAGGAGAGATTTTTGATGCTTAAAAAAGTTATAAAAAGCCATGTTTGTGAGCATCCATCTTGCATATTCTGTTCTTTATTGCATGTGTGTTGAGTATATAAAGGCTTATGCCATATTCAGATCCTCTCAGAGCTCTCTGATGTCACGGCCTTCAGGAAGTGCATACTGTGGACACCAAGACAAAGTCTTGGGCCAGTGTTTAATGTAGGCTACATTCATATTTCTGAGAGCAACACTGAACTGTTGAAACTCACCTGCTTTTTATTATTTCACTCATATTGATGCTGGCTTTATGTGTGTGTGTGTGTGTTAATGTAAAATTTGCCAAGACCAGGACACCAAGACAGGGAGATTGAGATCTTAGACTGCAGATTGTACTTTGGTTGTAAAAAGACAACATTATTCAAAAAGCTAAGCAGAGAATTACCATGTGAACCACCAGTTCCAGTCCTAGGTACATACACGGAAAAATGGAAAGCAGGAATGCAAAATAGATGCTTGTACACCAATGTTCATTGCAGCATTATTCACAATAGCCAAAAGGTGGAAATAACCCAAATGTGCATCAATAGATGAATGGATAAACAAAATGTGGTTTATACATATATGGGATATTATTCAACCATAAAAAGGAATGAAGTTCTGATACATGCTATGACATGAGTGAACCTTGAAAACATGCTAAGTGAAATGAACCAGACACTACAGACAAATAGATTGTGTGATTCTACATACATGAAATACCTAGGATAAGCAAATGCATAGAGACAGAAAGTAGATCAGAGGTTACCAGGGGCTGGGGGGACTGGGAATGGAAAGTTATTGTTTAATGGGTACAGAGTTCCTGTTTGGGATGCCAAAAAAGTTTTGGAAATAAATAGTGGTGATGCTTGTACAACATTATGAATGTACTTAATGCCACTCAATTGTACACTTGAAAAATGGCAAATTTTATGTTACCACAATAAAAAAAATGAATAAAAAAGTCGTTGATGTGAGTGAAGTAATAAAACACAGGTGAGTTTGAACAGTTCCGTGATGCTTTTAGAAATAGGAACATAGCCTACATTAGACTTTGGCTCTTTACTTTAAATCATTCAGAAGACTTTTAAAATTCCACTACTGCTTAGTAATGTTGGCTAGAAAGAGAAGTGACCTCAGTAAGACTACAGGAGGTTGGGCTTTTTTTATATTGTTGGTTTTTTTTTGTTTTTTAAGTGAGCAATGATTAGCATTGTCTTGGTGTCTGGGTAAATCCCAGATTAGGCCCTTGGTTTCTTAAGCACATGGGTTGTCTTGCATCATTAGGCCCAGTTAGTTCACTGTTAATATCCTTCAGTGGGTAACTAGAAATGCGTCACTCTACTGATAACTTTGCAAGCAAACTCAATTAAAGCTAGCAGCTTTGTGATGTGCTTGGGGTGTTTGTTTTACCTTGATCCTGGGTGAGGGTTGCTACTGGGAGGTGCTCCTGCCCTAGGCCCTCCAGGAAGTTCCTGGGTTGGCAGTCAAGGAACTCCCTTTCTGTGGTTCTTGCAGCTAGACTGTCCTCTTGGCCACTGTAGGAGGAGGTTTCTGCTGCACTTTGGTTCACTCCCCGTGACCTCCTTAACGGCTGCTTGGAACCTTGGCCATAAGGCCAAGCTTGAACATTACCACTCCCCTTGTCTTCTGTCAGTACCATTCAGTGGTCAGATTGTCAGGGCCAGTGGAGGTGCAAGGAAAGAAAAACTTTTTTGCCATTTTTTAAATGATCTGTATATATTTCTAGGTTAACATTTTTGTCTATTACTAGTTATGGAGTTTATAAAATACCATATTGCTGTTAAAAAGGGGGAGGGGAACCTCAATTCAAAAGGAGGCAATACCTCAATTAAAATAACTTCATTTTTTAAGTGACAGGCATTCTCATGAGCTGATAAAGTCTTCCTAATGCTGTGTTCTTCTCCATCTCTGAAATGGCCATTTTCCTAGAAGGAGTATTAGGATTCTTATGGTACAAATTACCTGAAGAAAAATGGGAAGTATGGTCATAGCTTATTTGTCTACCTGTGTCTTAATTTCTTAGTATTGCTGTAACACAAATACCACAAGTGGGTGACTTTAAAGATGAGAAGTTTATTTTCTCACAGGTCTGGAGGCTACAAGTCCAAATCAGAGGCTCAGCATTGTCTATTTCCTCCTTGTCAGTAGCTCTGGGCATTCCTTGGTTCTTGGTGATCCTCACATGGTGTCTGTCTTCTCTGTGTGTGTTTTCATGTCTTTGTGTCTATGCTACTCTTTTTGTAACTCAGAAGTCATTAGGTTTGGGATCCACCTTACACTGGTGTGACCTCAACTGGTGGATTACGTTAGATTACATCCACAGATAAAAAACCAAACCTGTTGCCGTAGAGTCAATTCTGACTCAGCGACCCTATAGGAGAGAGTAGAATTGCCCCCATAGGGTTTCCAAGGAGCAGCTGGTGGATTTGAACTACCAACCTTTTGTTTTGCAGCTGAATTCTTAACCACTATGCCTCTAGGGATTCCTCCACAGGTGTAGGAGTGAGGATTTCAACACATATTTTGGGGGAACACAGTTCAATCCATAACAGTCTATAACTCACTAGTTCCAATTTATGCCTGCATTTGACTCAGCTTTTCACTCCCCCTGCTTGGACTCTTTTGCATTGTGGCCTACCATTTCTTTGTCCCTGGACTTGGGCGTCCCCCCTGCTCTCCTCAATAGCTTTTTGCCCCAGTATTAGTTGCTACCCTCACTTCAGCCCTGCAGTCTCCATCCTTGGGAAGACCCAGCCTGATGCTTGTTAAAGAGAGGGCTCTAGGCAATGCTGTGCCTTTCTTCTGTGCACACACCTGATTCCAGTGGTCTCTGAGGCCTCTCCAGAGCTGCCCTTCTGATGAACTTTCCGCATTGGACAAAGGTCAGAGCTCTTCTTGTTATTGTTAGATGCAGGCTCCTAACTAGCAGCTGTGGGAGGTGGTTGGAGCCACCTCAAGGGTAGCTTTCATGAGAACGAAAGGTGGAAGGAAATAGAAGCAGGGAAAGGAAAGCTGAGGCCACTCCAAGTGAAAGTCATGACACTTCGATGAGAGACCTTGGAAGCATGTAATGTGGGAAATGAGTCTTCAAGCTGTCACTCGTGGAGTCACTTCTGATGCCCTCATTTACCCAAAAGCGAATTTTTCCTTCTTATTTAGCCTAAGAAAGAAGAAGAATCTTAGGTCTTCCATTCATTAACCCTAAAATAAATATATTGTTGTTAGGTGTTGTTGAGTCAGTTCCGACTCATAGCGACCCTACGTACAATAGAACGAAACATTGCCTGGTCCTGTGCCATCCTCGTAATCGTTGCTATGTTTGAGCCCATTGGTTGCAGCCACTGTGTCCATCTCATTAAGGATCTTCCTCTTTCTCGTGGACCCTCTACTTTACCAAGCATGATGTCCTTTTCCAGGGACTGGTCATGCCTGATAACATGTCCAAAGTACATAAGGAGCATTCTGGCTGTACTTCTTTCAAGACAAATTTGTTCACTCTTCTGGCAGTCCACTGTACATTCAGTATTCTTCACCAACATCATAATTCAAAGGCATCAATTCTTCAGTGTTCTTTATTCCTTGTCCAGCTTTCATATGCATATGAGGTGATTGAAAATACCATAGCCTCGGTCAGGTGCACCTTAGTCCTCAACATAACAATCTTGCTTTTTAACACTTTAAAGAGGTCTTTTGCATAAGATTTGCCCAATGCAATACGTCATTTGATTTCTTGACTGCTCCTTCCATGGGTGTTGATTGTGGATCTAAGTAAAATGAAATCCTTACAACTTGAATATTTTCTCCATTTATCATGATGTTGCTCATTGGTCCGCTTGTGAGGATTTTTGTTTTCTTTACATTGAGGTGTAACCCCTACTGCAGCTATAATCATTGACCTTCGTCAGTAAGTGCTTCAAGTCCTCTTTGCTTAATATATATATATTAAAAGCGCTGAATATTTATTGTAGCAGCTTACCTAGTTGAATTGTATAGTGAATGCTTCTGAGATAGTTGCCAAAATTTAATATGTCTCCCTAGATGACTTATATTTTGGTTTAATTTCAAATAAATTCTTTGTCACGTGTATGACAGGGGATGATGAAAATGAATTTAACATGATGCCAAGTGTCATAGACGGGATGGGCAGGCACTCTGGCCCAGTCAGGAGCTCTGTCACTCAGAAAAGGGTGGGTTGTGCCATGACCCTAAAATCTCAGCCTTGGCAACAACAGAGGTTTGGTTCTTGCCCACACTGCACATCATCTAGGGTCCGCTGCACCTCTTCTTCATGCTGTCAGGGACTCAGGCTGATGGAGAGGTCTCTGGGATTTTTCTGATCTTGTGGTAAAGGGGAAAGAGGGATGGAGAGCAAAGCACCAGCTCCTAAACTTCTGCCCAGAAGTGGCACGTGTCACTTCTGCTACATTGGATTAGTTGGGAGCAAGTCACATGGCCAGACTTGATGTCCATGTCAATATAACTCCCCTCCGAGGAGGGACAGAGAATATTTTAGGCAATAATACAGTCTTCCACAAGAGCTTTCCCAGAAGCTTCCAGTCAAGAAGGGATTCTTGTTCTAGTTGATTCTTGTGTTCTCTGGTGTTTTATGGGTTTGTGTGAAATTCAGAAATAACAAATGGCATAATCCTCTCCATTTATCATGTTTTGAGTTTCTTAAGCTGTTGGAAGGGAACCTGGCTGATGGTATTGTGTCTTGTGAAGAAGAAATGGTTCTTTCTGCCTCTGTACAAAAGGGACGAAAAAGCCTCCAGTTGCTGTGAGAATGAACATTGGTTTCTTCGTCAGCACTGGGAGAGGCTGCCCAGCTGTCCACTTAGACGAGCCAGATGCCTGTCCTCTAAGGGTGATTTATTCTCAGAGTTGAGTTAATTGAACAGAGGTCATTTGGCACTTCCCCTCTAGGGCACCAGGAAGGCCATAAAGAAGGAAATTGTCTTCCTGATTTTTATGTATAAGATCTTATAAGTACTTTGCTTTCCACCCTTTTCCACCCATTAAAACTCCTTACTTTTTTATTGTTCCTGAAAAGCCAAAAGAGGCTTACTTTAAGACTTACATTTTGCCAAATTTCACAGAATTAATTGTAAACTTGAAAAACATTGTGTAAAATTATGTAAAACAGAGACTAAAAGGCAACTCTTGAAACTCAAGTCCTAATTCCATGTAAACAAACCAAAACACCTTTTGACCCCACGGTGTGTACAGAGCATAGGCCTGTTGCCCCTGGCTTAGAGGATCCAGGTCTACCTTGAAAGTTTGTTTCTTCAGTCACTCCTGGCTGAGAGACAGAAACAGAAAGATACATGAAGAAAGACTTGCTTCCTGAAGTTTTTGAGATGATAATGTTTGTAGAAGGAAAAAAAAAAAAAAAAAAGTTATAGAATGTTTAAGTGGGCTTCAAAAATCCTGAAGAACGGACCATTAGAAAATAAGACCAAACAAACAGATCTGCCATCTAGGGCTGCTGATGCCTCAGGGTGGGAAATGTAAAAATGACCCCTCTGGAAATGGGTACTCAGAAAGCAGATTGATTGGATCTGGGAGGAGTTGGAGTGGGCATTGAGAAAGAGATATATGACTGGCCAGGGCTGGAGAATTAGCAAATAAACTTGACAATGAGCAGCCGCTCAGGAGTGCTCACTGAGTGCTCTGTGCCCTGGTAAGAGAGACTTGTTTCGGTGGCTCTGAAGAGTGGGGTGCTTGCCGCTCTGGAGGGGACCCAGGGCACCTGAAACCAGGGCTGAAGACCCTGTTTCCTCCACCACCATGGCAGCGGAGGACTATCTTGTAGAAAAGAGCCAACCTGTGGTCAGGTCATCATTGAGGCCTCTGAAAATGACTTAGGTCCACTTTATACATTCCTTGAGATTCCTTCCCATTTGGGGTGGCCAAGGCCACCTGAGCACGGACTAAGTGGCCAGCCCAACTCTGGAGGAGGGAAATTTGAGAGAAGTAAAGGGCACATGGCCACACTTGCAGTTTTCTGAAGCAAAATCCATGGCTGTCAGGTGGAGGTAAAGAAAATGAATAGCAAATGAACTCCAGGTCTTAATAACTGGGGAGTTCCATTCTGCCATTTGCAGAATAGAAATTATTGAAAGCAAAAGCTAACTTTAGTGTGTGACCCAGAGAAACCTCCTAGGACCCCCAAGAGAGGCAGGATTAGGGCAATGCTCCTGAGTCCGCCCACTCTGGCAAGCTGGGTGCATGTTCCTGTTATCCTGTCATCGTGGACATACCAACTAGTGTGGACCTTAAAAAAACTATTCAAAGAAAACAACTGAAAATGTACTCAATTTAGTAAATACTGTCAATGTCTATAGAACATAGCCTGCTCATATTCTAATGACCTTTTACTTGTGAAAATTTTAGAAATCTATTTTAAATTGCACCTACAAATTTAAAAATGGCTTTTTGTGGAAAGCCTCCAGAACAGCATTTCTCAACCTCAGCAGTACTAACATTTTGAGCTTGACAGTTCTTTGTTGTGGAGGCTGTTCTGTGTGTTGTAGGCTAGTTAGCAGCATCCTTAGGCTCTGCTCCCTAGATGCCAGTTAATGCTTCCTCCTCAAAGTTGTGACAACCAAAAACTTCTCCATACATTTTCAAATGTCCCCTGGGAGGCGAAACCAACCCTAATTGGAAACCACTGCCCCAGAGTTTGCCTAGTAGAGTCAGAGATGGGATGGAGGTGGGGTTTATCACTGGGGAAGAGAAAATAAGGAAAGGACATTGGAAATAAACAAGTGATGTTGAGCGTGTTTAGACAGTACCTCAAACAACGTAATTATTAGTGCAGTTGGACCCTTCTCTTAAATATAGTCAAGATGTCTGTGTTTCTGCAATCAGTGTGTGTTACAGGGTGGCCAGGTTAAGTGAGAGTTTTCAAAACTTACTTTGGTAACTGATTGAAAAAAAAAAAAGCCATGCAATGTGCTGTGCTTTCTGTACCAGTGCTATCATTTCAGTTCTGAAAGCGGCTTCTGTGCTCCAAAGAGAGAGTCTTGAATGTGCAAGGAGCTCGTTTCCAGCTGTGTGAGATTTTTGGACAAATGTGAGCTGAGGGAACAGCTGGGAGACAGAATGGTTTCGTGAGCTGTGCCGAGGACAGGTGGTTTGGCCACTAGCTGTCTCTTGATTGAGCTGGGCCATTCTCCTTCCTCCCTCCCTCCCCAGCCTCCCCTCCCTAGCACCAAGGAACTGTGCAGGGCAGGTCTACCTCACACGGGACTTTGAGGCTTCCTTCTGAATGACTCTCAGACTTCACTGTGCAAAGACTCTCCTGGGGACTTGTTAAAAATGGCAATTCTGGCACCACCTTTAGAGACTTTGATTCAGTGCTTTTTAAACAGTGGCCTGTGTTCTCCTCTAGGAGCTGAAGGTGGTCCAGGTACCACACTTTAAGAAGCAGCACTCTAGAGGGGCTTTCCAACTTTTGGAGAGAAAAACAACGTAAATTCTATCTACCTAGCTCTTAACCACTGCACCACCAGGGCTCCAAAAGCAGAGGGTCAGGGAAAAAGAGGAAGACCCTCAATGAGATGGATTGACACAGTAGCTGCAACAATGGGCTCAAGCATAGCAATGATCGTGAGAATGGCACAGGAGCAGGCAGTTTCGTTCTGTTGTACATAGGATCACTAGGAGTCCGAATGGACTCCACAGTACCTAACAACGACAACAGTCTTCTTATGGTGCCCTGGTGGCACAGTGGTTAAGAGCTACGGCTGCTAACCAAAAGGTTGGCGGTTCGAATCCACCAGCCACTCCTTGGAAACTATGGGGCAGTTCTTCTCTGCCGTATAGGGTTGCTATGAGTCGGAATTGACTCAGCGGCAGTGAGTTTGGTTTTAGTTAGTCTTCTTATTCTTCCAGAAGGCACTGGGATGGACTCCATGTTGCTCAATCCTTGTGAGACTTGTATATATCTGAGACAGATGGTAATAATGAAAATAGATATTGGCCAAGAAACTGCCAGTGACATGGGGGTAAAATAACAATCTGCTTGAAGGTGCATTGATTATTTGGGCCACGTGGATCAACATAGTGAATTGATCATTAAGAAGAGCTAATTTTTTTGAGTGCACACTGTACCACATTGTGTTGATCTAACCATATGATAGTGATTAATAATGGCTAACAGATGTTGAGCACTATGAGTTAGATGCTCTGCTGATTATTTTACATAACTTTCTCCTTTAATTCTCACAGTGCCCTTGTGAGAAAGATGCTATTGTTTTTATTTTACAGATGAGGAAACTGAGGCTGGCAAAAGTTAAATAACCTGCCAAAGGAGTCATACTTATTTTGTGGCAGAGCTGATGTTTGATTGCAGATCTGTTTACAAAACTCTTAAAGCACTATGCCATCCTGACTAACACAGTTTAATGCTCTTGTCCCAACATGGCACTGCTCAGTGCCTCACAACATGTAGTAGTTGTTGAGTTGGCTCCAACTCATGGCAACCCCGTGTACAACAGAATGAAATGTTACTGGTCCTGTGCCATCTTCATGATTGTTGGTATGCTCAAGTCCATTGTTGGCAGCCAGTGTGCATTTTGGGTGCCTTCCAACCTAGGGGGCTCATCTTTCAAACACTATATTGGATGATCTTCTGTTGTGATCCATAGGGTTTTCATTGGCTAATTTTCAGAAGCACCAGGTCTGTCTTCCTAGTCTGTCTCAGTCTGGAAGTTCCACTGAAACCTGTCCATTATGTGACCCTGCTGGTATTTGAAATACTGTTTGCATAGCTCCCAGCATCATAGCAACATGCAAGCCACCACAGTATGACAAACTGACAGACGGGTAGTGGTAAGACATGTAGCGTCCCTCCAAATTGGCCAGGGGGAAGGGGTGATGGGCAGAGAGCAATGCCAGAGAGAAGTTTCAGGCAACCCAGGGTTGTCCTTTTTGAAAGAGAGGGCTTTGAATTTAGACAAAGGATTCTGGAGCCCAGGCCATGGTTAAATCATGGCCTTCTTGATTACACAAGAGCTTTTACACAAGAGCTTTTTCCATCACTATCACCTATGCTGTCTTGGCTCAAGTAAAACCTCTGAGAAAGGGCTGCATTTTTTAGGTTGTACCAGTTTCCCTAGGTCTGTAGATCTTTTTGTATTTTCATAAATTAAATATAAAACATGGTTCTATTTCAAAGAAATACAGCGAGAAGTTAAGTTCCTCTGGTAAAGACTTTTTTTTAGCTTCCAGGGTGGCACATCTCTTAGAACAGGGCTTGTTAACCATGGCATCAGAATCTACCTGAGGTGCTTTTTAAAAAAATACAGATTCCTGAAGGCATTATGCTGAGTGAATTTAGTCAGTCACAAAAGGACAAATATTGTATAAGACCACTATTATAAGAACTCAAGAAAAGGTTTAAACACTGAAGAAAACATTGATGGTTACGAGGGTGGGGAGGGAGGGAGACAGGTATTCACTATCTAGATAGTGGACAAAAATTATCTTAGGTGAAGGGAAGGACAGTACACATAGGGGAAGTCAGCACAACTGGACTAAACCAAAGCTAAGAAATTTCCGGAATATAACCAAACACTTTGAGGGACAAAGTAGCCGGGGTGAGGGTCTGGGGACCATGGTTTCAGGGGACATCTAGGTCAGTTGGCATAACAAAGTTTATTAAGAAAATGTTCTGTGTCCTACTTTGGTGAGTGGCGTCTGGGATCTTAAAAGCTAGAGAGCAGCTGTCTAAGATGCATAAATTGGTCCCAACCTACCTGGAGTAAAGGAGAACGAAGAACACCAAAGACACAAGGAAAGTATTAGCCTAAGAGACAGAAAGGGCCACATAAACCAGCCTGAGACCAGAAGAACTAGATGGTGCCCGACTACCACCAATGACCGCCCTGACAGGGAACACAACAGAGAGTCCCTGACAGAGCAGGAGAAAAGTTGGGTGCAGAACTCAAATTCTAGTAAAAAGATCAGACTTAATGGTTTGATTGAGACTGGAGGGACCCTGGAAGACATGGCCCCGGACTCTGTGTTAGCCCAAAACTAAAAAAATTCCTGAGGCCAGCTCTTTAGACAGAGATTAGACTGGACTATGGGACATAAAATGATACTCATGAAGAGTGTGCTTCTTAGCTCAAGTAGATACATGAGACTAAATGGGCAGCTCTTGTCCAGAGATGAGATGAGAAGGCAGAGAGGGTCAGGAGCTGGTTGAATGGACACAGGAAATCCAGGGTTGAAAGGAGGAGTGTGCTATCACAGTATAGGGAGAGCAACTAGGGTCAGCAACTAGGGTCACATAACAATGTGTATATAAATTTTTGTATGAGAGACTAACTTGAGTTGTACACTTTCACTTAAAGCACAGCAATAAAAAAAAAAAAAAAAAGGATAAAAGAAAAATACAGATTCCTGCCCAGACCAGCCTTCTACCACCCAGACCACCAAACTCCTGATAACTCTGATTATTTAGCACTGGAGAAGAGACTGCGTGTATGTCAGTCTGTCTCATAGTACATATTTCTTTGGATACCTCCACAGATGATTTGGCGCTGTAGGCCCAGTACTGCCCCTCTGGATGTGGTGCAACATCACCTATGAGGGATTCTTGACAAAACTGCTTAAGCTGAATCTAAACCAGCCTTTAGACTTAATCTGCAGTTTCTATGAAACAGGATAGAGAACACGTTTAAATGACATCATGAGGAAATGGACAAACCCAGACTATTGGATAACTGTATGATGACTGGCCTGGCATCTTTTTTTTTTTTTTAACTTTTTTAATTGTACTTTAGATGAAGGTTTACAGAACAAATAGTTTCTCATTAAACAGTTAGTACACATATTGCTTTATGACGTTGGTTAACAACCCCATGACATGTCAACACTCTCCCTTCTCGACCTTGGGTTCCGTATTACCAGCTTTCCTGTCTCCTCCTACCTTTTAGTCCTTGCCCCTGGGCTGGTGTGTCCCATTAGTCTCGTTCTGTTTTATGGCACTGTCTAATCTCTGGGTTAAAGTTGAACCTCAGGAATGACTTCATTACTGAGCTGTAAGAGTGTCCGGGGCCATACTCTCAGGGTTTTTCCAGTCTCTGTCATGGCCTGGTATCTTTCAAAAAGTCAATGTTATGAAAAAATAGGGGGAGGGGAAGGTTAGGAGTGAAAGGATTATTCTTGACTAAAAAAACTACAGACACGTAATCAAATACATTGTGTGAACCTTGACTGAATCATGGTTCAACAACAACAGCTATAAAAATGGAGATGTTGGGGAGATTTGAATAGGGAATAGGCTTGGATACAAGGGGTAGGCCTTGGATATAAGGGCATTATTGTCAGTTTTCTTGGGCATGTTGATTTGATTGTGGTTACACAGGAAAATGTCTTTTTTTTAGGAGGTGTATGCTAACGTATTTAGAGGTGAAGTGTCAAGACATCTGCAACTCATTTTGAAATGATTCAGGAAGAAATCTTCGTGTGTTAGTGTGAATATGTATACTGTAGATACCAAAATAACCAAATGCGTTGCTGTCAAGTTGATTCCGACTCATAGCAACCCTATAGGATAGAGTAAAACTGCCCCACAGGATTTCCAAGGCTGTAAATCTTTACGGAAGAAGACTGCCACATCTTTCTGCTGTGGAATGGCTGGTGGGTTCAAACTGCCGACCTTTCAGTTAGCAGCCCAGAGCTTAACCACTGCGCCACCAGGTCCCAGTACTATAGATAAGATGGAACAAATGTGGAAGATGTTAACGTGTTGAATCTGGGTGTTGGGTATATGGGCGGGGTGTTTATTGTTCTTTTCAACTCACCTCTATGCTTGAAATTTTTTATGATGAAGTTGAAAAAAAAAGATCCTTGGTGAGTAAGCAAACTAGTGTTCTTCAAATCATTGTCACGGCCTCATTCTTTGGGTTTGTTGCTCTTGTAATGGTTGAGTGCGGGGTGTTTGATGAAGCTTTGATTTGAAGTCCTTTTAGTTTCCCTCCACCTTTCTTGGCAAATGTGAACTTTGCTCTGGCTTTCTAATCTTCTAGCCAGCAGGCCCTGGGTGGTGCAAGTCGTATATGCTTTTTCTTTCTTCTGACAGCAGGAAGTGGCCAAAGATATAGGGCCCTGCTGACCTAAGTTACAAACACCACTTCAGCTCTGCTCAGCACCCTCACCCTTCGTGTACAGTTAGGGCTTTGTGGAGAGCATATATGACTGACTCCCTCTGACCAACCCCCTATAAACTCCTCCTTGTTCTATATTCTGACTGTAGGTTTTTGCAGGATTCCAGGTGGTTCTTCTTCTTCTTTTTTTTTTTTAAGTTATTCGATAGGAGGCTTTACTTTGTAGACCTTTGTGACAATCATAACATCATTTTATAAAAGCCAGAGGGCTGTCCAGATTATCCTCTGTCATCAGGGATTTGATAGTCATGTCATGCGTTCTGGAGGAGAAGTATATTTAGTGGCCCACCAAGAATGGGAGAAGGCTTTTGCATGGAATGGCAGTGGAGGCCTTGTTTTGTTAAGTGAGCTTCGTGGAACCAGGAATTATGGTTAATAGCAACCAGTGTTCTTACTGAGGAGCCCTGCCAGTATCCTGCAGTTAATGAGGATCAGTTTCCCCTTTGATACAGTTGTTGTCTTAGCAACTGTGCACATGGCCAATATGTAACACTTTACAGACTACAACCACTCTGGAAAACCCTGCTGCTTTTCTGGATTTTTCTTTGCGCCACAAACCTGAGGACTTTTCTTGAAGTTACAGGAAGCCCCTAGTTTGGTTGGTTAGCCTTGCATACAGTGACTGTTCCTCTTGAATGTGCGAATTTGGTGCGCTGGATGGAGATTGTTTTAGCACAAATGGACAGGGAACTCTCTTATCTGAATTCTGACACATGGGTCTTGAAATAGTTCTTCCTTAAATTGAGCGCTTTGGTGAGGTCTTGGCTATAATGACTAAGCACACATGTCCCGTCTTCCTCCTGAAGTTCCACATCTTTTTCTTCAGACGTGGTAACCTAACTGCACTGCTGACTAGGCAGAGCACGCTGGCCAGGACAGTGAGCACTTGGCATATTCATTAAGATACAAGTCACCTGAGAGATTGTAGCAGAGTCCCAAGGTTCTTAAAGAGGACAAAAATATGTAGGTGTTTTATATTCACATCAAAAAATTGCCATTGAAAAGTTCTGATACATGTTACAATGTGGATGAACCTTGAAAACATGCTGAGTGAAATGTCAGTCACAAAAGGACAGGTTATTATATGGTCCCACTTATATCAAATATCTAGAATAGGCAAATGTATAGAAACTAACTCATGGCAACCCTATGTGTTAGAGTAGAACTGCTCCTTACGGTTTTCTTGGCTGTAATCTTTCTGGAAGCAGATCGCCAGGTCTTTCTTCCATGGTGCTGCTGGGTGGGTGCCAAGTTTAGGCTAATTATTGTTGTTGTTAGGTGCCATCAAGTCAGTTCTGATTCATAGCAACCCCATGCACAACAGAACATAACACTGCCCGGTTCTGTGCCATCCTCCCAATTGTTACTATGTTTGAGCCCATTGTTGCAGCCACTGTGTCAGACTATCATATTGAGGGTCTTCCTCTTTTCACTGACCCTCTACTTTACCAAGCATGACATCCTTCTCCAAGGACTTGTCCCTCCTGATAACATGTCCAAAGTAAGTGAGACAAAGTCTCACTATCCTCGCTTCTAAGGAGCATTCTGGTTGTACTTCTTCCAAGACATATTTGTTCATTCCTATGGCAGTCCATGGTATATTCAATATTCTTTGCCAACACCATAATTCAAAGGCATCAACTATTCTTCAGTCTTCCTTATTCATTGTCCAGCTTTCGCATGCATATGAGGTGGTTGAAAATACTGTGGTTTGGGTCAGGTGCAGATTAGTCCTTATGGTGACATCTTTGCTTTTTAACACTTTAAAGAGGTCTTTTGCAGCAGTTTGCCCAATGCAATACATCGTTTGATTTCTTGAGTGCTGCTTCCATGGGCATTGATTTTGGATCCAAGTAAAATAAAATCCTTGACAAGTTCAATATTTTCTCCATTTATCATGATGTTGCTTTTTGGTACAGTTGTGAGGATTTTTGTTTTCTTTATGTTAAGGTGTAATAGTCAAGCTCAAATTGTTTGCACCACCCAGGGACCACCAGGAATTGGAATTGACTCCACAGCAATGGGTTTGGGGTTTTTTTTTTGTACAGAAACCAAAGTTTATTGGCAGGAGGGAGGAGGAAAGAGGGAATCATTGCTTAGGGACACTGAGTTTTTATTAGGGCTGATGGAAAAATTTGGAAATGGATAATGGTGTTGGTTGCACAACATGATGAATGTTATTGATGTCACTAAATTGTACATGTAAAAATGTTGAAATTGCAGTTGTTTTGTTATACATATATATACCCATTACCATCAAGTTGATTCCAACTCATAGTGACCCTGTAAGGACAGAGCAGAACTGCTCCATAGGGTTTCCAAGGCTGTAAATCCTTACAGAATACCACATCCTTCTCCCGCAGAGTGGCCACTGGGTACGAACTGCTGACCTTTCAGTTAATAGCCAAGCACTTTAATTAACCACTGTGCCACCAGGGTTCCTATATATAGTTATACTTACCACAATAAAAAAAAATTGCCACTAAAGAAGAGGGACAGGATTGGAGACAGACTGGGCATAACAGTAAATTGGTTTTCTAATCAAAACTGGAAGACTTTTGTAGAAGCCTTCTGTTTTTCTGGGCTCTCCACCTGTTGGTTCAAAGTGTCTGTGAGCCTGGTGGGCATGTGTAGCCTCAGGGCCTCCCATGAAACATTATCTTGTTCTCATTCATAAGGATCGTTTTCATTATAAACAATCTTCTCCAAAGCTCTTTTGTATCGGTAACTTCTTTCTCAAAAGGCTTTTCTATTGGCAGTATTGGGAGGGAAGGGTGAGTGAGTGGGAGGGGGATATGCCTTCTGGTCTAATGCTAATTTATTTTCACCAGTTGAGTTTGGCAGCTGGGTTAGGCAGTGGGGAAAGAGAAAGTAAGACTAGGACCCTGTCCTTGAAGCCCACCAGGGAAGCTTAGACATGAGTGACCTCATCTATCTCTGACTAGCCTGAGCTGAATCATTTTCTGTGTGTAATGGCCAGGTTTCTATGATGTACTAACCACCTTCATTGGTTAAACTGTTGCCTGGCCGATATCATCCATGTTGGGGAAAAGCTTCCAAGGGAGAGGAGTTGATACTCATTGAGCTCTTACTCTGCCAGTCACTGTACTAGGTGCTTTAACAGGTTCTTGTTTATTCCTAACAACCATAAGTTGAAATAGGTTAAGTACACTAACTATCCTTATGTGGTAGAGAGGATGCTGAGGCTCAGAGAAGTTAGATGTCCAGATGGCTGGATTTGACACCCAAACCTGATGGACTCCAAACTCTCACATTGAAGTACACCACTCTCCGTACACCACTCTCCCTTACACAGTGCTCAGCATGGCCCTATTAAACACACACACACACATACACACACACACACTCTGCCTGTGCCCTAGCATGTGCTAGCTATTTCCCCTCAATATCATCTTGTGTACTACAGTGATATGAGGATTTTGAAATAAGTCATGTCTTATTTCAAATAAGTAGAGTCATGTCTTAATCCCAGGCAGCCAGCAGGCAGACAGCTGTTGCATAGTGTAGAAACAGGCAGGTTAAACTTTGACACCGGGCTTCCTTGTTTCCCTCCCCCTTAGATAACTCCCTGCCCCATCCCTGCTCCCAACATGCCAGGGGCACTTTGTAGTTCACTTGGAGTTAACAGTGGCCTGGGTTAATACGATCTAGTCACTCAGAACAGCGCCATGTGCCCATCTGGCAGATGTGAGGTGCACAGTTCTTCCTGTCCTTGGGGAGGTGGCAGAAATGGGACTAGAATGAGCCCTGGTGGCCCCTGTTTCAGGGTTCAGGCTCCTCTGGTAGAGGTTTGGCTGTGAGAACAAAGTCTTCTGGTAATGGAAGTCATTTGTCCTTGGGAACAGAATGAGTCCTCTGTGAAATTAGAAACAATGGGCATGTTGAGTTCCAGAGCAGGGGTGAATCGAAGCTGGGGCAGAGGCACATGGTGATGAATTGGGACAATTCAGGGGGTGCATTCTTCAAGACAACTTTCTGTTGTCAACAAGTCGACACAGTTGTAATGATACTTAATGGTCATTAATGCTTCAGTTTTGAATAATTTCCCCAAGTGAGTAAGTTATGAACTCTTCCTTGAGTTTTAATCAATGTAGTTTATTTTGTGTAAAAACAACCCTTTGAGAAATGGATGAAAAATAGTTTGGGGTAGCACTGTTTTATTATTTTTCATGGAATTGTTTCCCTTTGCATTTTCATTTACCTATGAAGCAAAACTCTCATGTGTTTGTTTGGTTTATTGCTAGTAATAATTTCCAGGTAATAAAAAGTTGCGTGTTGCTACTCTCTACTGCTAAGCAAAAGCTTTTGGTGCAGATTTCTCAGAACTTAGCTTATGGAGCACTAAGCAAATAGGTAAATAGTACTAGAAACTTTCAAAGAAAGTAGCTAGTCCGTGAACATAGTTCAACCCCATCATGTCTAGAGGTATCTGGATATCTGTGCTGTTTGACTTTTTCTAATAAAAGATGATGGAGCAGGAGCTGTGTTCCAAGAGCACAGCAGCTTGGGGCAGTGCCCCCTGTATGGCAGGGTGCCTCTGAGATGGGTGCAGGGACTGGCATTGGCCTCTTTCCGTCTGTCATTCTCCCTAAAGATAAGGTTAACGACCACATGCACTTAAGAGTGTATGATAAGCGAGCATTTGAAACAAAGACAAGCAGTAGATGCACTAGGAACGGCAGGCATTCTTGCTGGGGACCAGGATTTGGTAGAGGAAGGCTGTGCCGGGGACGGAGTCGCTGCGCGCTGTCGGAGAAGGGACGGTGTGTGAGAGCAAGAGGCCAGGGAAGTCCGCTGAGGCAGGGAGTTTCCCAGCAGCCGGAACAGCCCAGTGAGTCTGACCAATGGCCCAGACTGTTGAACACTCACGCTTGGGTTTAAGACCTCGAAGTTTGTTCTCAGCAGCGCTGTAGGGGCGGGGCCTGGGATCTCTGCTAACCGCCGCCCTCCTTTCTCTCCTAAAGGTGAGCGCTGTGGGGCTGCCGGGATCGGGATCGCAGGAGCGCCGGCCCAGCCAGAGGAAGCGCCATGTGTCAGGACGAATGCTGACTGAGGCTCGCTGCCCGGGTCCGCGCTGCCAGAGGAAGGAAAAACAAGAAGCCCTCGGGCTGAGTGAGTGAATGACTGGCGCAGCCAACTGCCTCCTCTGAGGGCTGAGCCTCCGTGCTCTTTCCTGCTCCTCCGCTTTCTTCTTTGATTAACCCCGTGGAGTCCTGACTCTTCTTCCGCCTTGAACATCAATATGTGTCATGTCATTGTCACCTGTCGCTCGATGCTCTGGACCCTCCTGAGTATTGTGGTGGCTTTTGCAGAACTCATTGCCTTCATGAGTGCAGACTGGCTCATTGGGAAAGCCAAGACTCGCAGCTATGCGGAGCCGGACAACCAGACTGGAGGCCCTTCGGAGCCCTACCACCCCACCTTGGGCATCTACGCCCGCTGCATCCGCAACCCTGGGATGCAGCCCATCCAGCGGGAGACGCTGTGTGGGCCCTATGCTGAGAACTTCAGCGAGATTGCCAGTGGCTTCTGGCAGGCCACTGCTATTTTCTTAGCCGTGGGAATCTTCATTCTCTGCGTGGTGGCCTTGGTGTCCGTCTTCACCATGTGCGTGCAGAGCATCATGAAGAAAAGTATCTTCAATGTCTGCGGGCTCTTGCAAGGGATTGCAGGTAAGTGTGCGAGCAGAGGGAGGGGCCTGAGAGCGAAGGGAGAGACCTGCAGGTAGGCAGTTACTGTCCGGTTTTAGAGACAGGCTTCTGTGTAATCAGGCTTCTTTTGTTAAAGTACTATTCCAGGAAACATGAGCTTGCTTCTTTTACCCTGTCTTAGTCTGTCCCACCTAACAGGAAGCCAGTGTCTTGTCCTTTTCTGGTTTCACATGTTTCTCTTCACTGCTGTTTCCTACGGTTTTGGTTTGAGTAACTACTCTTTGTTTTTCTGTTTAAATTACAAGCACGTTTTTCATGTCAGTGCATCCCACTCTGAGGAATTATGGTGTGAGAATCCCAGCGGTAGAGAGCGCTCAGTGCTGAGAAGGTATGTTTAAGTGCTGGGAGTTCATTAAGGGCCAGTGAGCCTGGTCCTATCACACCCCTCTCAGCCCCATCCCAACTGCAGGAGGAGGAGAAGTGGGTTGGGAAGAATTAGTATCAGCTGCTCTGTGTTTAATAATGCTCTGGTTTAAATTGTCTCCTGGAGCCTAACAGAATGTTCTGTGCACTCACATCAGAAAATGCAAGCTAACTCTTCGCCTTTCTGGATAATTTTCACTAACAAGCTTGTTAGAAATCGTTGGAAAGAAAAGTGTGAGCTCTTCACAGTGATCCCTGGGGGAAGGCTCCCAACTAGCTGCAGGAAAGTGTCCACTGTTGCTAGTACTTTTCACTTTCTTAAGCTTCCTCCTGTGGGCTTGAAAGTCGGGTCCTGAACCAAGGGGGCATCGGTCTGTCTTGATTCAAAGGACTTGTTCTTGGCAACAGAAATTCACTCGTATACACACACACACACACACACACACACGCACGCACACCCGGAGGGTTGATGAGTTTGAAGACATCACCAAGAAAGTAGAGGAACAGACTCCTGCTTTAACTTTCAGAAAAAAAGGCATTCACATTTTAAACGATCATAGCCAAGATATTTACTAACCTGAAATCTAACAGGAGAAATGGCAATCCAACTGCAATCCCTCAGCAAAGAACCCCCAAATGAATTAACCCTGGTTTGCCTTTTAGCAAACTCCTGAGCTCAGCAGGGCTGCTTCCAAATAAATAGATCAAATGATGCACACCCCACCCCCTCCGCCAAACAGTTGATAAGATAAAATTCTCTGTTCCTCAAATCTTAGGGGCCCATGGCAATGGGGTTAATTTAGGGGCCCATGGCAATGGGGTAATAGGCCAAGAGAAATGACAGAGGACCTAGTCCCTGGTCCTGATTTGTCTGCCTGGTAGATATACTCCAGTCAGACACCAGGGTCCTTAAATCTCCTGGCCCAAAGTGACAAATCTCAGAACCCTCATCTCTTTATTTGCCTGGATCAGCCATACTATAAATGATCCAGGTAATCATAGACATTCACAGAATTTGGCGGGGGGGCAGGATTCTAATTTTCAGCTCTGTTACTAACTAGCAATTTAACTTGAGATAAATGTACCACCTCTCTGGACCTCAGTTTTCCTCTTCTGAAAAACAGGTAGATTGGAAAACATGGCCTTATCTTATTTTTTTATTCTGTCCCATTATCTCCTTTTTGACTCACTTCTGAAATCTTCTGAAGTATATCCCATTCAGTTTGGCATTTCACCTCTCAGAAATGTTAAATAGGATGGGACCCATCTTTTGCTTGTCAGATAAATGTCCCTACTTTATTTTCCTCACACAGTGCTTCAGGTGTGTGTGCATACACAGATGTGTATGTCCTAAAAAGTTTGCTGAGAAAAGTTACCAAAGGCTTTTGAAAAGTCCTTAGACATGTGTCTGAGGAGAAGCCAGCACACACAATGTACTAATCCTGTTGAAGAGTCCTAGTTGGCCAGAGAGGCAGAGTTCTGCTTAGTTTTCACTCACTGTGCTATATTTATGCATCCTTGATGACTTTATGCCTTTATAATGAGTTTTATCAATATGCTAGTATGCAGGTGAGACCCCTGGTTTGTCACCCTGAGGGATGCATTTCATCCTGAGAAACATAATGGTGATCTAACTGCCTTCTAGCAATGCACTGGCCATTTACAGTAAGGGGTGGGACATCAGGGGCCATAATACTATGACCTCTCGAAGTCATTCAGAAGCAAAGACTTATTTACATCAGTCTTTAAGATATATTTACATCTAATTTTTAATAAGGTGTTAGCTCCAAGAATGCAGATTAGTCCAACAAAATCCTTTGATGCTATTATTAATTTCACATAAATGGTTCATTTTGGCACAAAAATCAGTACATATCTTAGATGTTATTCACATGCCCCAGTGAGTTATTCCTGACTTTCTCTCTCCCTTTATCTCTGGTAAGGCCTCTGGAAAAAAGGGTTGAGGAGAAGGGAGCAGTAGCATACCTCAGGGGCTAGTCTGCTGGCTCTCCATCTTTTGAAAACATCTGCATTTTCTAAAAGAAATTTTTACTTTCTTCCCACTCCTATTACTTAAGCTCCTCATGCGTACATAGAACATCTCAAAATTTCTGAAATTTTACATTTGGAGGAAGGCAGAGGTTCCTGTATCATCAAAGTACCTCTCTAAGGCCAAGCACTGAGATACTGGGAAGAAGCAGTTTCTTTTCTCCTTCCAGCCTAATAGCACCCCTCTGAGAGGAAATCATGGAAGGAGGGACTAAGTGTTTGTCAGGTCGGCCATCAGCCTACTTCCTTGTGTTTGGGGACACATCTGTAACGGGAGGCTCAGCGGGCTTATCCTCCCCTAACGGAGCTATACACCAGGTAGTTCAAGCCAACGTAAATGGCAGCCATGATTCTTGAATCTATTCTGAGAAAGCTGCCACAGCAGTGTCTGAAGCAGCTGACTTGCTTTCTCTCCTGTTGCCAATCTGTATTAGCATCTGGTCATCCCAGGCTGAGCCAGGACTGGCTGCAGCTGTGAGGATCGGTCTTTCTTCTTTCCCTACCCTATTTCAACCCTGGATCTACTAGACAGTGAAACCAATTGTGAGAAAGGAGACTATTGCCTGAGAAACAAAAGAATCTGTTAGAAACACACTCTAGACTATGTTTATTCTCACAATTTGCATTTTGGCAAAAATGACATTTTTGTAAAATGTAACTGGGGGAATTACAAGATATTGTAAGCATATTCTTTTGCTACACTTAATTTTAAAGAATAAATTGGCTACAGACTCACAGCCCTCATTATGTATTTATAAAAAGTATAACAAATCATTAAAAAATTGATATTTTGATTTTAGAAGCTGAGTATGAAAGAATCTTCTACCTCAGTGGAAATCCCAAAATACAGTTAACTTAAAACACACACAATTATTAACTATTAAATTAACCAGATACCAGGATTTGCCTTCAAGACCTAATGCTGGGCACCAAGCTTACCTTTCCAAAATACTTGCGCACAAATGCCCTTGGTGTCCAACACTCATTCCTGTCAGTAATTAGAGTTCAAGCCTCACTTGGTCCTTGGTCAGTCCTGACCCCACCTTGAAGTGGTCATGAAACATTGACCAATTTACTTCATTTCTCTAAGCCTCCTTTTCTCACTTATAGAATGGATATGATAATAGTACATGCCTCAGGGTTGTTTTGAGGATTAGATAATGTATGAGAAATGCTTAATAAGCATAGTTCTTTGCACATAGTAAATACTCAATAAATGTTAGCTATATGATTGTTGCTGTTAGTTGCTGTCGATTTGACTCCACTCATGGTGACCCCGTGTACAACAGACCAAAATGTTGCCTGATCTTGCACCATCTTCACAGTCGTTGGTGTGCTCAAGTCCCTTGTTGTGACCACTGCGTATTTTGAGTGCCTTCCAACCTAGGGGGCTCATCTTCCAGCACTGTATGGGACGATATTCTGTTGTGATCCATAGAGTTTCCATTGGCAATTTTTGGAAGTAGATCACTAAACCTTTCTTCCTAGTCTGTCTTAGTCTGGAAGTCCCACCGAAACCTGTCCACCGTGGGTGACCCTGCTGGTATTTGAAATATTGGTGGCATAGCTTTCAGCATCACAGCAACATGCAAGTCACTGTAGTATGACAAAGTGACAGATGGGTGGTGGAGCTATATGATTATTATTAAAGTATTTCTGCTTTCTCGCTTTCTCGGTAGGTTTTAGTATATATTTTATGTTTCCTAGAATTGTTGTAGTCTAAGGAATACCAAAAAAAAAACCAAACCCGTTGCTGTCAAGTCTATTCCAACTCATAGCAACCCTATAAGACAGAGCAGAACTGCCCCATACGGTTTCCAAGGAGTGTCTGGTGGATTCGAACTGCCGACTTTTTGGTTAGCAGCCATAGCTGTTAACCACTACGCCACCAGGGTTTCCAGTCTAAGGAATAGTGGTGCCTTTTATGGCCTTCAGAGTTGACCTTGTTCTATTAAAATCAAACATGATTATGTTATCTAGGGCCACTCCCTGGCCCCTTACTAGCCTGCTTGTGTCAGGAATGAAGGGTGCAGAGCAGTCCTGTGGCTTTAGCGTGAATATGGGTGTCCTCGGGTATTTTTAAAAAAGCAGATGATAGAAATCTAATTGACAGGAAAACAAAGAACTTCTTCCTCCCTCTCTCCTGCCCCTGACACACACTCCATTCCTTTCCTTTCTGGAGGCAGCTTCTAACAGTTGAGTCTTGATTGCAGGTGGTTTCTCAGGCTCCCCTGGCGAATAAATCACAGACGGATTAGTCTTCACTGGGTGAGAACTTGTCCAGGACTTGACAGAGCCAGAAACACACACGGTTCATATGCCTCTGGCATTCATTACAAAAGCTGGGTAGACAGCCAGCAGGGTCGTTTTTTGCCGACTATCTTCCTTAGGTTGTGACCTGGATGTAATCCATAGTGAAAACTGTAGAATGCAAAGATCCAGGTTTTCCATGACAGCATCAAGCAGTTTGTTTTTGGAAACACACGTAGGGCTCTGTTAGAAGTCCACGGAATCCCCAGTGACTCAGGTTTGGGACGGAAGCCATTGAAATGAGCTCAGAATTTGGCTCACGTGTGCTGGCTCGGTCTGTTCCACTGGGGTTGCCCCAAGGTTGGACTAACACATGAGCTGTGGGGCCTGGCTGCCCGCTGTCTTCCGGTCTTCCTGCATACGCCTGTTTGCTTCCTTAAGTCTGGTTGGCTCTCCCTCCAGCCCTCGGTCCCATCAGTCTCAGTACAGCAAGACTGCCTCAGCGAGCTGCCCCATCAGCCTGAGCAGATGGATTGCTGTGGGGCAGAGCTCTGCTCTGCAGGGCTGGGCTGGAGGGTGTGGTCAGCGGGGCTGTTCTCTGCTGTGGCAGCTAAGGGCCTGGGGTGTGCAGGCTCAGCTTTATTGGGAGTGAATGATGATTGAGGGTGAGGAGGACAGTATGAAAAAGGAGGGAAAAGGGATAGAAGGAAAAATTTGAGAGAAGACAAGCAGAGGGTTTTGCCTCTGCTGCTTTTAGAATAGCTTTTGTCATAAATGTGAATGTGTGTGAAGTATGGGTGGGTGTGTGAAATAGACCAGGATCACTCTGTAGGACTTGGATTCTCACTGCTGCTTTTCACAGGGTGAAAAACAACCTTAAACATCAAGAAGATGACCACAACCCAACCCACTACTGGCCTCCATTTTGACTTCTCCAGTGCTCTACTCATTCATTCCCAAGCCAAAAAGACCAGATCAGCCATAGGAGAGGAGAGAAATAAGAACAGGAGTTTGGGAAGCTTCAGGAGAGGGAAGAAAATTCCTGGCTCTCACACAGCCCTACCCCATAATTTTACATCAGAAAAATTCACCTGGTTTTCTCCAACAACACAGTGTGACCCTGGTTGCCCAACATCAAAATGCCCTCAAAGAAGGTGACTGAGGAAAGTAGAGGAAACAGCCCCTGCTTTTCCTCCTTAGTGAGAATGAGGCCCTGGAGGCTTTAGGCCACCAAAAGGAGGTTCTTAGTTTCCAATATTTCCAGTCAGATAATGCCTCCACCAGAAGTCAGACCCAACCCATTCCATGTCTGAATCAACTATGATACATTTACTAATTCATCAACCTTTAATTATCCCTTGGCAAAAAGCTAAAGAATGCAGAAATATTATGATAAAGGGAGGCCATAATTAAATTTCAGTTTAAGGAGCTTTTACTTTATGCCTACTAAGCGCAAACAACTGTCCCAGAAGCACTCAGGTCTACAATTTCTCGAGTTTCTGTTCCCAAGCTGTATTAGAGAGTCATCATTTCATAAACTGTACCCCAGAGAAGAAAAAAAAAAATTTTTTTTTATGTCATTATATTTAAAGGGAACAAAGAACACAACCATATCATTAGATAAAAAACTACTGCCTTAAAGCAAGTGGACCAAGCAGCCATTAATTTGAGTAAATCTAGAGACTGGGATCTATTTTAAAGAATCAGTTGGAAGGTCTAGAAGATGTAGCAATTGATATGTAAATAATATGTAGAAAGTGGTTTGCCATGGTAACCACTTAATTGTAGACATAAATTATCATGGAGTCATGAATGATCTATGTTCAAATTCCATTAAATAATCACTAAGCGTGACTTTGAATATTTACACAAGCAGTTCAGGCACTATGTTTTAAGAGCTTAATGCAACAATAGTATTCTTCTAAGCCGTAAAGTCACTTCAGAAGTAATCTGCATCTCCTATGGAGAACTGTGTTCTAGCACAGATGGCCATATTTATGAGTCATTTCTTGTATATGGTCTTTCTAGTAGCTTTACTAAATTGGTAGCAATAATTTTTTTAAAAAGACAGCCCCTGGTATAGACTAAATCTAAAAATGCACGTTAAGAAAATGAAGCCAATATTAAAATACTTTAAGAATCAGTACGAATATGTATCCATGAACATAAATATAAATAATTTCAAACCAACATGCACAGTTGTCATCTGACTCATTATAGGAATTACTTAATATTATCTAGACCCAAAGACCTTAGCAGGCCAGGAATTTACTTATTATCCTAAAGATTTCACAACTTGATAACCAAATTGTTTTTAAAAGTGTCTTTTACTTTGCTATACACTGTGTTTTCTTTATTTTGACAACTTATTTTGAATTATCAATGCGTTTTGGTTATAGTCAAACAGGAGCTCTGTCTTTCTTCATCCTCCACGTTGGGTGAAATAATTCATCAAGAAAATATTTCATAAAGCTCTTCCAGTTGCATGTAAACAGTTTAGCAAACAGCTTCTCACCCCCAGTGTAAAGTAAAGCTTTATAACTAACTAATGGGAAGGCACAATCTGGCTAAATTGGTTTGTTGGGATACATTGCAACACTTAGGAGTTAGGGCTTTAGAAACCACCAGTGAAGTAATTTGCACGTAAACATGAATCATTGCTGAGAAGGACCTAGGGAAGCCTCAACAATGAGATACTGGATCTTTCTTATAAATTGTTTCTTTACATATTCTAAGGGCATCAATCCTTAATTGATGACCATTAATTTTGTGTAATTATAACAGAAATTTTCTCTAGGGGCCATGGTTCTAAGTTTTTTTAATGAAAACTATGCTCTGATTGTCTTTCAAATAATTCTCTTTATGTTGCTCTGTCTTCCTCTGTCCACCCTTCACCCTGGAAAAGTATTTTTCTTGTAATTTGATGGGAACGTTTTTAGCAGAAAATAGGTACCCCACTAGACTTATCCAGGGAGTTGGCATAAGGATTAATACAAGCATTTTTTTAAAAATCAAGGACACTGAAAACCTTTTCATGAATGTGAACCCTCTGACCTCCAGTTCCTCATCTGGCTGTCAAAGCAGAGGTACTAAAGGTCAGAGCTGGGCCCAGTGTAGCTTGTCTGTAAACTCTTAAAACTTTAAAATGAGATGCAATAAAAACAAGGTTACCCTCTAGACGCCACAGGGGCAGAAAACTCAGAAAGAACCTCCTTACCCTTTACCTGCACAGTAAGTGAATAGGTTTCCCAGAAAGATGTCCCCATCCTAACACAAGCTCACTCCCCTGCCCACACACCCCTCAGAAGATCCACTGGACCAGTAGTTCGCAAACACTGCCTTTGAATGAGTCCAGGTTTCTGCTGAGGTTTTTACCAGTCCACAGCAAAAACAAGAATAATAAGGACAATGTGGTAAGATTTCATAAAACTGAACTGATTCAATTTAAAGAATTTTCCCTTATTCTCAGACTACATCCTTCACCACTTTTGTGTCAAAATGTCCTGGCATCTGTAGAAGTCAGGCAGGCTTGACTATCTCTGTTGATTAGCCTTTGGACTCTGGGCTTTCAGTGGAAGGAAGGGCCTTCAGGGCATGACCCTAGTGTCTGCAGTTGGCATAAGCAACATTTCACAAGAGCCAGATGCCCAAATTGAAAGCATCCGCTGCGTGTAGACGTAGGGACAGGCAGATCTCTGGTTAACAACACATGATTAACTAAAACCCCTTGTGTACAGGTAAGTGTGCAAGGAGTTGGGTGGGAGGAGGTCAGGAAAGACAAAGATTATCCACTCTGTTCGAGGAATTGAGAAAGGCTTCTTGAGGAGGCGAGAAGTAGGTGCTTCAATGGTGATCTGACCTATTGAAGAAATGATGTAATAATGCTACACTTGGGGACTGTCTGAGAATAGCTCTCAATAGCTAATCAGCTGCAAATGTCTATCCTGGAAAGGACAAATGTTATCTTTTGGTGGATCATTTTGTGGATGGCATTTTTATTCTAGATGGATGTACAATTTCAAATGAGTTCCAAGGATATAGGGTCTCAGAGCAAAGACTTAAATGCAAGCTGATTATACAGCTTAGATTTTTTTCCTTCTGTCTGATGGGTTTTATGCCTTTTGTTTGCAATTTTCTGCTTATACAGATGTTCCACATCCTGCACAACAGGACATCATAGCAGATCTTAAAAATTGTTCTTAAAAATTGTTCTGACCTTTTCACAAGTGTTTTCTTCTCAAAGTTGCTTTGGTCAAGGGCAGACATTCCAAAGTGGAATCTATACCTGCAGTCAGGAGACTGTTGATACTCGGATTGGAATGGAAAGAAATTAGAATAGAATGGATGGAACATCTTTATCTTGCTGCTGTCTTGCTGTAGGGTTAGCAAATTAATCTGCTTGACAAAGGATGACCCTTTGTTTCAGTGCATCCTTCTCCTCCCCATCACCCCCTCAGAGTACTCTCGTTTTCTCACTTGATAACTGCTCTTTATCATCAGCTCTCCAACCTCTCGTAGATGTAAGTAAGCCAGCTTGAGTATATATCAGACTCCTCTTTTCATCTGGACAAATGCCCTTGTCTCGGAAGCTAGTCTCTGGTCTGCAGTACAGCAGCGGTCTAGTATGATGGCTCAGGAAGTGGACTCTGGAGCCATACTGCATGGATTTGAGTCCCAGCGCTACCACTGATTAGCTGTATAAGCTTACTTTACTGCTCTGTGCCTCAGATACCATCCTTTTCCTCGTATGCAACCTGTCACAGTCTGCCTCCTTCTTCATTTCCCCTTTTATCCCTGTGTCTTCTATCACTTGTCAGTTTCCTGCGCTTGTCCAGGTTTTTCCCACACTGCTGCTTCTCACCCAGCTGGTGCCCGGGACATTCCACAGGGCAGCCACAGCATGTCTTTTCAGCAGTCCTCTCTGTAGCCAGACAGAGGTGGAAATAATTTCAGAGTTTTGAGGCTAAACTAAGGCTGGTTCTCTACATAACTGAAAATTTATTACATTTAATCAGCTTACTACTTTTTTTCTATGTGATCTCTCACCAAATAGCCATTTTCTGTAGCCAAGAATGAGGTTTTCAGTGCTGGCAGTCAAATTAAAGGCCAATCCCATGGTTTGGACGTTATGTGCATTTCAGCGGGAACAGCATAGCTGGTATTCTACTGGCCAAAATTACCAACCCCTGGGATTTATGTTATTGACTGAAGCTTTTCCTCTAGCCACTTCACAAACTTGGCAAGAACTTTCCACAGTGGCTTCATTTAAAAATTTAATGTAAAATAATCACATCACAGCACACTCTTTTCATTCATCCAAAAGAAGTATTGACTGAGCACCTGTTCCATGTCTGACATTGTTCTGGGCAACTGGGAAACAAAGAATAAACTTCCAAAACTCCCTGCCCTCATGGAGCTCATATTCAAGCTGGTGGAGACAGACAATAAACAAAATAAGTAAATTATATAGTATGTTAAAAGATGTTGAGTGCTATGGGGGGAAAAAGGTGTAGCCAAGGATAAGAGAGGTCAGGTATGTTGGGTGGGGCGGGAGGAGGGTTGTACTCTTAGATAGCATAGACAGGGTAGGATTCATTGAGAAGAGATTTAACCAAAGACTTGAAGGAGATGAAGGAGTTAACCATGTGGCTAATCAGAAGAAAGCGCATCCCAGGCAGAGGGAATAGCTAGCTAGAATGAAGGCCAGTAGGCTTTGCTGACAGATCAATGTAGGCCCTAAGAGAAAGGAAGGAGTTGAGGATGATTCCAAGGTTTTTGACCTGAGCAGCTGTAAGACTGGAGTCCCAGTTGTTGAGATGGGATTGACAAGGTGAAGAACAGGTTTTTGCATGGGGAATGGGAATCAAGTGTTCAGATTTGGACATAATTTTCAAGTACTGTGTTAGACACCCAAGTGGAGGTCAAGTAGGAAGCTGGATATACAAATCTGGAGTTCAAAGTAGGAAGCTGGATATACAAATCTGGAGTTCAAAGTTGGAGATAAAAATTCAGGAGACATCAGTATAGAAGTAGTATTTAAAGCTGTGGGACCAAGAGTGATCAATAAGAGGAATGGAGGTAGAAAAGAGGACCAAGGATTGATCCCTGGGCACTCCAGTGTTTAGAGACTGGAAAGATAAGGAAGAGCAAAGGATCCTGAGAAGGAAGAGCCAGTGACGTTTCCCACCCTGAGGCTGAACAAACACTGGCAGATGGTTTAAACGCCATGTGATAATGACTGCCTTGGCCTAGTTTTCCCTTAGTCCAGTACTGTCAGTACTTTTTGAACTTGCTGATTAAAGTATCATTTTCTGTAAGGATAAAGATAAAGCTACTACCCCCAATTAGCCAGCAATGCTTTCTGAGTTTTCCCAGTATAATAGGGATGGGATACTCCTAAGTCTCTTGCCTGCCTCCTGTTTCATGTTGGAGAGGTGGGAGGCTGGGATATGCGGCGGCAGGGCAGCCTTCTGGCATTCCGCTGTAGTGAAGTGAGCTGGGTCAACTAAGACTGAGTCTCAGGCTTAGTTAGGACCATGGCCCAGACCTCTGAGTCACATAGCAGACCTGATAGACAACCCTGGGTGTTTCTTTTTCCCCCATATTTTCAGAGAAACATTAGCAGAGGAATGGACGTTTAATAGTCAGAAGGTATCCTGCTGTGTTCCTAAATGAGTCAGTGGATGTTTCCGAGCCAGAAATATTTAGAGCTCTTGACCTGGTTACCCAAGGCTAATTGTGACATATACCCATCAGGTTTATTATTGAATGTTATGACAAAATTGTGATGTCTCCTGAGAATTAGTGTTGATTCAGGAAACACTGAGTACCTAATAATAAATGCACGACACGTGCTGGGTATAAGGAATACCAAGAGGAATAAAGCTTCTCTGCCTGCGAGGGGCCCAGAGTCCCCCTGGGAGGCTGCTATATCTTCAGGACCTAGAATACTGTCTGACACATAGTAGGTAACTCAGTTAATACTTCTTGATTAAATACACAAAAATAGCACGAAGAGCTGAAGAGGAGGGATGTCCACAGGGTAGTGGAGCACAAAGAGAATATCATTCTGGCAGGAAGTAGTAACAAATGTTCTACATAGAGATGACGTTTGAACTGGGATGAGGGGGAGATTTCCAGGTCGATGAGGGATCCATGGGTCAGCATGAATAAGAACCTCTTGTTCAGCGAATGGTGATGTGTGTATTGTGACCAGATTCATTGAGCCTTGCTGGCCTCAAAGGATCTAAATTGTCTAAAGCCCATGAAGCCCTACAACATCCCACTCCTATAACCCTACCATGGCCTGGCATGGGGATGAGCACATAGTGTGTACTTAGTGGATACTCCTTAGGAATTAACTAATTGGAGCCAAATTTATCAAAAGATTATTGTTGTTAGTTACTGTCAAGTCAGCTCCAACTTATGGTGACCAGTGCCCGGTCCTGTGCCAACTTTCTGATTGCTAGTATGTTGGAGTCCATTGCTATAGCTATTGTGTTAGTCCATCTCATTGAGGGTTTCCCTCATTTTCACTGACCCTCTACTTTACCAACCCTGATGTCCTTTTCTAGGGACAGTCTTTCTTGGTGACGTGTCCAAAGTAAGCAAGTTGAAGTCTCACCATCCTCGCTTCTAAGGAACATTATGGGTGTATTCTTCTAAGACTAATTTGTTCATTGTTCTGGCAGTCCACAATAAATTCAATATTCTTTGCCAACATCACACTTAGAATAAATCAATTCTTTTTGTTTTCCTTTTTCACTGTCCAGCTTTCACATGCATATGAGACAATTGAAAAGACCATGGATGGCTTGGGTCAAGCGACATCTTTGCCTTTTAAAACTTTAAAAAGGTCTTTTGCAGCAGGTTTGTCCAGTGCAATCTACGGTTTGATTTCTTGACTGCTGCTTCCATGAATGTTGACTGTTGATCCAAGTAAAATGAAATCCTTGATAACTTCAATTTTTTCTCTATTTATCCTGATGGTATCAGTCCAGTTGAGGATTTTTGTTTTCTTCACATTCAGGCGTAATCAATACTAAAGGCTGTAGTCTTTGACCTTCATCACTAAGTGCTTCAAGTCAGGTTCATTTTTGGTAAGCAAGGTTGTGTCATGTGCATATCACAGGTTGTTAATAAGCCTTCCTCCAACCCTGATGCCACGTTCTTCATATACTCTAGCTTTTCGGATTTATTCAGCATACTGATGGAGTAAGTAAGGTGAAAGGATACAACCCTGCTGTATACCTTTTCCAATTTAAAACCATACAGTATCCCCTTGTTCTGTTTGAACAACTGCCTCTTGATCCACGTACAGGTTCCGCACAAGCACAGTTAAATGTTTTGGAATTCCCAGTCTTCATGTTATCAAAAGATACCTTACACTAAGCCTGCTGTCAGTTGTCTACTGTGAAAACTCTCTCCAGAGATATTAGTTCATAGCTTTAGAATGTGCTTCTTGTTTATGACTTAGCAGAAACTAAGTGTTGCATCTCTCACTGGTGGCTTCTCTGCAGGTTGCCGGTAGCAGTGACACATGGCTTTCTTTTGTTCCTGTCCTTAAAGAATTTCCTTTGCAAACTGAGGTCTAGTCAGTCTTTAATATTTAGTCTGGAAGCCTGTCTGAAGAGGAAGTACATGAGTGATGTCTAAAGACACTTGTTCACAGCTATTCTGGAGGACAAGAGCCAACTTACAGTTCTCACATTTTTCAGGCTAAGAAAAATAGCCTTCTTCTATACGAATGGTGGGTGACCCACAAAAGACAAGAAATCTTGAGTCCAGTCCCTTGGCCAGCAAGTAGTGATGGAGAGTAGTGATTGTGTGACTGATATGGAGGGAAGCAGAAGGCACTAAAAAAGCCCAGGAAAGGTTGTAAAATAGCCCCTAAGCCTTTTCTCACTTCCTTCATAAGCTGAAGAGCTGTGGTTCAGACTTGGCTCATAGCATCCCATATTCCTAAGCTTGTGCTGGTCATCTTCAGAGCAAATAAAATATTATTCATTGTATTCAGCAACCCCTAGCCATTCCAAAATTGGGAGCTTGGCAGGACTACGGAGATATTTTTCTTCCCACCTAAGGGATTTAATTAAAACTTGTATTTTGTATCGTATTACTTGATTCCAAGGCAGTAGCAAGAAAATGACTCGAGACATATAATTTTGTGGCTGGTCTGATCCGTCAGTGCTGAATGTTGAGCAGAAGGCAAGAGGACTAAGACTTTACTTTTCCTGGTTGGGTTGGGGATGTGGGTGGTCACAGCGTTAGGAGAGGTTCTGGAATGTTTCTTTCATTTCTTTAGCATATTCTATGTCACAGGCGAACCACAGTGATAAGACACAGTTCTTACCTCATGGAGCTCATGGTTTAATTATTTGAGTTAAACCCAAATTAATGTTTAGGTTGAAACATTAAAAATTCCTGTGCAGGAAGAGAAAGTTGCTAGGAATCCAAAGTTGAATCTGAAAGCTCCTTCCAGGTGGGGCATGTGGAGGGGCAGGGTAGGTGCTGGCATTGGAGGAGCTGGTGCTCACGTGACCATGAAGGCCAGCACCAGGAGGTACTTGCTGGTGAGGTTTTCAGGGCTGTCTCCAACTTATGGTGGTATCTATATGGTAATCCAGGTAACTAACCATCAGTTTCTTGTCACATATTTTTCTGTCCTAGATAAGGTTGAGTCCCTCCCCTCCCAGGGTCAGCATATGCAGGCATCATCTAATCCTCTTGGTACAATCAGCTGGGAGACTGTTAGCAAGAGAGAAAATACGAGGATGAAGGTATCCTTTAAGATTGTTAAAATAGTACCTTCTTGGGCTAGTGTCTTATTAGACCAAGCCATGTAAGAGATCACTAGCCTCCAATTACTTATGGTTTCTTTCCATGGTGGCTGTTTTCTTTGGTTGATGGCCAGTTATCGTTCTCCCTGCTTTTCCTTCGCCTCCCAGCTGGGCCTGCTGCAGCTCATCCAGGCACCAGGGAGACACGCCAGTAAAAGTAAATGTCTAGTCCCTCACCTTCTCTGTCACCCTCTACCACACACACAGACACATATCCCAATGGTATAATAAGGCAAGGCAGTGGGAAGGCCCTAGAGGCCACTAGAGGCTGGCTTAACTTCAGGAACTGCTTGTTTTAATAGCTGCAGAGGGAGATCTGACCAGTTTTGGCTCAGCTCTTATGTGAAACTCAATCCAGAGCACACTCCACCTTCCATTTGGCCTCTGGACATAACCCACAACCAAGTTGATAGTCTCTGGGGGTACACTCCAAATTGAGGACCAGGAAAATCATGCCAGGCTTGCAAGAAACTTGCTTATGTCTTACTGTATTCTTTCCCTGTTGTCTCAAATGCCAATTTAAGAAGTCATTGATTTTAATTCTATTTTGTGAGCTGGTGTCATCAAGCCCATCTGCAAGTCAGGGCACAAGTTTCCTTCTATACCCAGGGACTCACAGGTCCAGAACAAGACAGTGTAGCAGGTAAGCCCAACCAGCTAAGGGGTCTCTATTTTCTTTCCTGCTGACACATTTCATTCTTATTGATTGGTATTTGTTGAGAAGTTATTCTGCCATTTTACCCCAGGGGCATTATGGTTTAGAAATATTACAAAACAAATTGTATTAAATTCAATAAAATTTTATTAAGGCCCTACTATGAGCCATGCACTATGATGGGCACTGACTTTACAGTAGTAAACCAAATATACAAAAATCCCTGCCCTCATAGAGCTTCAGATCTAGGATAGAGACATACAGTAATCAAAACTAATTAAGTAAAATACGAGGTTTAACCATGTGAAATGGCCACTTTTGTAGGTAAAAATATTGTCAAGCATTGACTGTTTCATATGACTCAAAGTAACATATACTAAATTATTAATAAGTGCTAAGGAGAAATAATAAAGCAAGGAGGGCAGGAAGTAGTAAGGGAGAGGTGAATGGTTGAAATTTTACATAGAGCAGCACAGAAGACCACACCAAGAAAGTGGCATTTAACTAAAGATGACCTGAAAGCTACTGGGAAAAAGAGCATTCCAGGTGTAAGGAATAGCAAGTGCAAAGACCTGGGCATGCCTGGTGTGTTCAAGGAAGCGCCAGCCAGCCAGTGTGGCTGGAGCAGAAAGCCAGGTTGAGAAAGGTAGGTGAGTTCAGAGGGGTAATAGGGAGCCAGATCACACAGGGCCTTCAAAGTCAGGGAGAGAAATTTGGAATTTACCTGAGTTGGGAAAGTTTTGTGGGCTTTTTCTCAGTAAATTTGTTAGGAACCCAAAAAAATCAGCTGGGATGACGTTGGAGATGAATGCATGCTTGTTAGGGTGCCAGTGGCTCCTGGCCCCAGAAACAGTGGACAGGAAGGAGCGCTGGGGCCAGCTTGGGCTCAGATTAATGGCTTGCATTTTCATGGCATTGTGACAACTTTGATGAGTGCTGGGAAGAAAGGTTCACTCTGACCCATCAGCTGCCCGGGGCAGGGGGGACAGTGGCAACTTCCTCCCACTGACCCGCTGAGAATTTGGATAAGGCACTCTTGTGTTTGTGTAGGCTGGCTGCCAAGGTTAGGAGTGTGTGGTTTCAGCACACATCACATCCACTGGGCCCTGCAGACATACCACAGCTCACTTTTTATTACCCTCCCACATGACTTTACTGTGGCCTTAACAGTCAAGCTGAGGCTTTCAACAAACTCATAACCAACGGTACCGTTACATGATAAGCAAAGTCTCTCTGCCATCCTGATTCACAGACTGGGCCAGTAGCAGTCACAAGATTTTAAAATGGCCTGAGGTGCTTCAGGAATCACATCTGAGCTATTAGAAAAGGGAACACCTAAGAGAGCTCAGAAGTACTGAGGTGAATGTTCCCGGCTGGGCTCCACATGCTGTGAAAGGGGTCTGATGCTATTAAAATAAGGATTCTATTTCTCAATTATTTTAAACCTGCCTACCTCCAAAAGGCATCTGAGATAGCCAAATTAAGGCATCTTGTGGGTTCTGCAACCAGCTAGAGTCTGGCCTGGGGTGGTAGAGCTGCTGGTGATAATGAACTTCAAGCTTTCTGTCTTCTGTCCCTAACGGATTAAAGTGCATCTCATTTTACTTACTGGGATTGTTTTAAGCCACATTAATACAAAGTGTGCAATTAATATTTAATTGGAGCCACAATTCAAATACGAACACTCTGGTCTTTTCAAATGCTCCTTACTTACGGTCTGCCCTTGAAGCTTCAGAGCAGAAGCGGCATGCAAGAGAGTACCTTTGAATCCTGAGCAAGTCAAGTTTTAGAGAAGGCCCAGTGCAGAAACTTAGGACCTTGAGGGAAACTACCAAGCATCACCTAGTATACCCAAACATGGGCCAGTCCCTCAAATCCAGTCCTGTACCCAAAGATGGGTGAGGCTTCTTAGGGAACAAGGTGGGGATGCAGTCAGGATTAATCAGAGCTTATCCTAGGCCTTAGAAATGCTAAAAATAATTGGTTATACCATTTTAGGTCTCCCCAGCTTAGTAAACTTCTATTCAGATGGAGAATAGTTTCTTTCAAAGGTCCTTAATTGTTGCCTGGTGTCCTTCTCTCTCCCCAAATGAATACACTGTTCAAAATATATTACACCTTTCAAAAAGAAGCTAATCTGCCTGTTCATAAGTGGTAAACTTTAAACTGCTGGTGTTTATTATGGGAGGGGCTTGCCAAAGGCTTTAACTTATTGTCAGGCTGCTAGTCTGTGTTCTCGTTGTTTTGGGCACAGAAGGCACTCTTCACAGACTTTAATACTCACAATCATCTCATGAGGTAAAGATTAGCCCTATTTTACAGGTGATGAATCAGACTTAGATTCAGAAACTTTTTTAAAGTCACCCAGCTCCTACATAGCTGAGTCTGGATTCAAACCTGTATTTACTCCAAAACCAGAGCTCTAGACTACTAACTGAACTACCTCTTTCTTTAGTGAGTCTTTGCCATGGCCCATCATTTTGCTAGCTTGTGTTCTAGCATCATGCTGGACTGTAGGGGCATTTCTGCTATATGATTTCTGCCCTTTGACTTGACTCCACAGACCCAACCAGGATTCAGGACCTTCCATATTCCAGGATTCCAATCATACATTCTCCACTGGCTGCCTTTATCCTTGGGGGAACTGGCTCCAGTCTCCCAGTCATTATTTCTAACACCATCCATCCACAGTGCCTCAGTCTGCTGCTCCTGTCCAGCTTACACTTCCCAATAATACTGGGCCACATTTCCCGAGCTACACATCACTGCCTTGCCTGCTCCCAGCACTCAGACCTAGTGAGAAAGAGGGCTGCTGGGGTTAGAAAGACTACTTTTGTGAATCACCCTGCTCAGACAGTGAGATATGAATCATATGAATGAATTCCCTCTACTGCACCCCTGCTATAAAACCTCCTGAGGCCATCATCTGAATAGAGTAGTGGGATTAATTTAGGAAGGAGGGGCAACCAGACCCCAAAACTGCTCTAATAGTGAGCTGACATTGCAAGATGGAGACAGCTATGAAAGTTAGGGCCAGAGGTCATTCAGCTCTGAAGAAGCATGGCTTGAAACACTTCCTTTACACCTCATGCTACCACAATTTAGTCATGTTCTCTTCGTAGAAAGTTGCTGTACTTGAAATCTTTGGTTTGGTAAGCCCAGAGAGTTTCAGTTCAGGTAGGAAGAGAAACAGAACTTAGAGCCAAGAGTCATCCGTAAGGAGAGAACTACTATCCATACACCTTTCAAAATATACCTAGGTGTATTTGATCAGGTATCTAAAAACAGAATTTGTGGTTATGGTTTAACAATCTTGATTTTATAGGTGTCATTTTTCAGAGAAAAGTTTTTTTCTGCTGTATAGAATAAGGCCATCCTCCTTTTGCAGAATCTTGAAGGTGAAATAACGGTCTTTAAAGAAGACTTTCTACCAAGGCTTTTCTGAGTAAGATAAGAATCTTCTGCTGTGTGAATGGTAGCCAGGGTCAGGCAAGTGAGGCATCTCAACCTCATGCAAGTGCAGGGTGGGCACCTAACAGGGAGGACCTTCTTAAGTTTTGCCCCTTGGGCACCTCACTTGCCTCACCCTCGTCCTAGCCCTGGTGGTAGCTCCTAACCCAGCAGGGCTGGCAGGAAAAATAACTCCCAACTGCTGCATTCCAGGTACACAATCAGCACTAAAGCTGTGAGGAATACAAAAATGGATGTTTAGTATGACACGATAGTAGGGTCAGATGAATAGAAACAGAGCTTATTACTATCTATTCAAGGATGCGTTCACTTAAAAGCATCCAGACCAAAAAAAAAACCACATATGAAACTTGCAATTTTTCCTTATTATATATGTAAATACGGAAACTCTGTCCCAGACATGCAGTTGGTGAATGCCATAAAACAGACTCCTCCTGGACTTACTTAAGATGCTGAAAATTTAAAGCACTGACAAGGTTAGGGTCTGGGCTCCTTCACTGCCCGTCTCTTGCATTTAACCAGGTCTACATCAGATGGTTCTGTATGTATTCCCTGATATCAGGGGTTGGCAAACTTTTTCTGCAAAATACCAGATAGTAAATATTGTAGGTTTTGCAGGCCATATGGTCTATAGCAACTACTCAGCTCTGATGTTCTAGCACAAAAGCAGTGTGATAGGCAGTCCATAAACAAATGGCTGTGTTCCAATAAAACGTGATTTACAAATAAAACGTGATTTACAAAAACAGGCCACAAGTCAGATTTGGCCTAAGGACCTGAGTTTGCTGACCTCTACCTTAGACCAAAATGGAAATGATCACTGAAATAAGGGTCCCATAGGAAGAAATGACAAGACGTTACATTTGCTCTCTAGAAGAAAAATTATTGGTGGATTTATATCCCAACAGCTACAAAAGTGGCTGAAAATATTTTTAATAAAGTGATGATATTTCTTGATCAGGTCAGATTAGTTGCTTAAAACAGAGCCTAACACTTTCTATTTGCAGACTACATTCTATATGCCATTGTCTAAAGCAGCAAATCAAGTAACAATGACTACAGTTTTCACCTAATTTAGTGGTTGTTTTCTCTCTTTCCCTGCAGGTCTGTTCCTCATCCTGGGTTTGATACTTTACCCTGCTGGCTGGGGGTGCCAGAAGGCCATAGGCTACTGTGGACATTACGCATCTGCCTACAAACCTGGAGACTGCTCCTTGGGCTGGGCCTTTTATACTGCCATTGGCGGCACAGTCCTGACCTTCATCTGTGCTGTCTTCTCTGCACAAGCGGAAATTGCAACCTCCAGTGACAAAGTACAGGAAGAAATCGAAGAGGGGAAAAACCTTATCTGCCTCCTTTAGTTTGGAAGAGAGACATTAGTGCCATTTTCTTCCTTGTGTAACCTGGTGAAACAATCCACCTACTGTTTGGTCGTTTGAGTCAAGTGGAGAACTAACCTCTATCTACCAAAGCCACATTCCACAGCCCCAGGCCTTAACAGGACCAATGAGAGGCAACACCCAGCTAAGCAAAGTTACTGGACATGAGAGCCACAGTGCAAATTTTAAGGGACAGAACCTGAAACTAGTATATAAACTCTTGACATGTAGTTGACAAGTTCTGTCAGACTCCATCTCCCCCAGGGCTCACCGAAGGATGATCTTAATCATCAAGTCAGCAGTTTCTCTGGAAATAGAAGAGACCGTTAGCCAGATTTGCAAGCTGTTTTGAGATACTGTTTCTGCCACAAGTTTGCATGCCTGTGAGCATCTCTGCCTCAGGAAAGGTTTTGGGTTGGTGCTTTAGTTTTCCTCCTAGTCCTTACAACTTGTCTAGGCTGGAGACTAAAATGAAGACTATAAACTTACTGGGGATAGAATATCTGCTAAAGGGCATAGCAAGACACTCTTTCTTGCTTGGCTGACCAAAGGGTCAGCAAGGACAGTACGGGGATTCTGTTGTGGAACTATTTCTAGGCTGAATTCCAGGGTGGATCAACTGAACTGTCACTCCAAGATTTTAAAAATTTTTGAGTAAAGAAAAAATAATCACCTGAACAATCATATGGAGAATAAAAGTAAAAAATCCTGCTAGTGACGACAAGTTCATCCTCTTCCCAGCAGCCAGGCTAGGGCCCATACTGGCCGAGTCTCCTCTTCCACTGTAAGTCACAGGTTTTTCTCCCAGGGTTAGGATTGCGCTCTGACTGCCAAAGGCAACCTCACGCTGTTTCCTCATTCCACAGACAGAGGTCTCCAGGGCAGCTGTGGCTCATTCAGATACTGGCTGGGAGGACTTGCCAGGATTTCAGTACTTGAGAGGAGCCCTTTCCCACTGTTTGGTAACTAGGCTGTAGTCAGCTGTATTTACAACCCAATCAGCAGCAGAATGGCATTTTCTACAGAATAAAGGAGCTAGACATGGGAGTTAAGTTTTTCTAGTTACTGGTGGGGATCCTGAAGGTTGACTGAAGTAACATTAAATTGCTGCATTGGAGAGTTGGCATCAAAGGCTTCATTCCCAGGAAAGCACAGAGTAGAAAGTTAATGCAAAAACAGGAGCCAGACCAAGCTCATAGGACCTGCCTACACCTGTTTACAAAAAAGAACTGAACACCACTATTTTAAAAGATTTAGGAGCTTTTAGTCTAGTTTCCATAAATTCAGGGAAAAAGATGGTATTAGCTAGCCATTGCCTTAAATTTACTTTGGAATGAACAAAGTAGCCAGAAAGAAACCAGTCTGGCATTACCTTAAGCTTCAGAATTGCAGAATATAGAAAATACAACTCAAGCAAGTGGGGTGGACCGGCCAGATTTCTGGAAGGATTAAAAGTATAGGTCTCTTTGGGTTCATGAATCTGCTCACTTGAAGGCTTTGTTTTGAAAATTTAACAAACGATTACTAAGCTCATTTTATGCACAACGTATTGTGTGGTAAGTCCACCAGGTATAGAACCTGGAATCAGATTTTACAACTCTGCCTGAGTGAATCATCTTAAAGCTGTGTGAGTCTAAAGCCATGCCTTGGTGCAGAACAAACTGCTATCTAAATAGATGGAAATGGGGCAACTTTTTATTCCATTCTGGCCTTTAGCAGATTCCAGAAACCATCTTATCACACAGATTAAGAGCTAAGAGCAGGGTGGGGGCAGGTCTTGATGAGTTTACCATTCCTGGACCAAAGTTCAACATAAGCCATAAATTCTGTAACTTTTTTTTTTAAAGAGAAGGGTAAATAGGTATCTTCATAGCAGTCTACATTAGTAAGAGCTCAGGACACACTAACCATGTCTCTAACACCAAACGGAAATAGACTATGGGAGCCACTGGACAAGGCTCCTGTCCCTGACTGTGCATTTATAATATTCTAAGCAAGTCCCTAGGAGTCCCCCGATGGTGCAGATGGCTAAGTGCTCAACTATTAGCCGAAAGGTTGGTGGTTCACACCCACCCAGAGGTGCCTTGGAAGACAGGCCTGGAGATCTGCTTCCAAAAGGTCACAGCCTTGAAAATCCTACGGAGCAGTTCTGCTCTGCACACATGGGGTTGCCACGAGTCAAAATTCAACTTGGTACCAACTAACAACAACCAAGTCCCTCTGCCACCACAGTAACTACTTACCAAACCTTTTTTCATTTAAAACAAACCAACCAATTCCCTTTATCAGGCAAATAATCTTGATAAAAAGTTTTTCTCTTCCTTAAATTTATCATCAGAAGATTCACTCAACTTTTTTTTTCCTTTACAAGATAGAGAATCCACTTTTCTAACACCTAATCTTACAATCTCACTCTCCTTACAGACAAGTCATAAGCCCAGAGAATCCTCCGAGCATGTCCTTCTTTACTGCCTGACTGGCCATCAAGCAATCTGATAACAGTCACAAGTGGAAATGTGACCTCTCTTGGCCAGAATAAAGCCACTTGACAGTGTTTATCTCATTAGTTTGAATGCTACAGAATACCAAAGGAAGCACACACACAAAACCCAAAACCACCCAAAACTACCTAAACACTTAGTAAGCAGAGATGAAACTTCTCTAGCAGAGACAGTAAAAGGTAATGCTAGACCTTTTAAACCTCCTATCCATTAGCCATGCTTTGGTTGGGATGAATGGAACATCTAAAATCATGCTAGTCTAGACTAAAAAACTCTTCTGCACAGCTGTTTTAACAACCACTGAATGTGAGGAATGTGCTAGAAAAAAATGTTAGAAACAATTACTGTTTGTTGATCCACACCTAATTTCCTAATAAATTTCTATCATCACCTAATCACCTCATTCTAAAAATCTAATGTAGCTGGACCACTACTACTACTAGAAAAGCCTTTATTTATTTGTGCCTGCATTTGTGCTTAAAGGAAAGTGTCATGATGGGCTGGTCTTCTCAGTGAACTCCAAGGAAGCAGAAATATTTGCCTTGGATTCTGTGGATTCTTTAAACCTGTGTGCTAATTCAACGATGTTACATTGTTTAAGGGTTTTTGTAGTTTTCAAACACCTGTGGTGTGATGACCTTTGTTAAACATGTATTCAGTAAAGTGCCATAGTCTTTTTTTTGTGTAGCATATTTAAAAATATATATAGATGTATATTATACCTACACAAGTCTGTGTGAAAGATGTGCAATAACAAAGGTGTATGTTTTGTTTTTTTGGAAACTGGACAGGAGTCAGAACAGGGAGTTTCTGTTTTGGCAAAGGAGAGTTACACATTTTTGCCTTCATGGCATAATCATTAATCCATAACAATTTTAATGCTACACAAGTCTTATGTGAAGAAAAGACTAGTATGTAAATTTTTTCCTGGGTCTAATTTAAAACAATCACTAGATTTTTAAAACAATCACTAGATTTATGTGAAAGTCAAGCCAGCAAGCTAGGCCCAGTTAATGCTAGTCTTTCATGTGAAATGTGAAGCTGCCACGTTGCCTTTTCTGTTAGTGTGATAACTAGTAGCTGGTTCATAATCACTAAGGAGCTATTTCTTAACATGCTTTTTTTAGACCATGTTAATGCTAGACCACTATTTAAGGGCTAATCTCACACCTTCTTAGCCGTAAGAGTCTGGCTTAGAACAGACCTCTCTGTGCAATAACATGTGGCCATTGGAAATCCCTGGTCTACGTTTGTGTTTGGGTAGCAGTGACTCCCAAGGGCCAAAAGAATTAAAGGCACAACTGGGATTCTTCTGAGACTGTGGTGAAACTCCTTCCAAGGCTGGGGGGGGGTCATTAGGTGCTTTGGAGGAACTCAGCACCACTTGATATTCAACAGCCACTTGAGCCAAATATAAAACTATTTACAGCTGATGGACTCACTTTGAGCCTTCAAATTTGTGGTTATCCTATTATATTGTAAACTAATACATTGTTTGTCTAGCATTGATTAGGTTCCTGTGCATATGTATTTTCACATCTTGCTCCCTTCCCCTCCCCTCCCCAGATCTGAATTAAACCAGATTTTGCAAACTCATTCTGACTCAAGTCTGAGTATGTTGGCTTCAATATGATGTGTGTAATTTGATCCAGAAAATGTCTACCAGTCAAAACATATTTTAAATACTAACGTGTAATTTTGACAACAGGAAAAAGGATATTCAGGTATTTCAAACTATTCCCTTCACTAGTAACATATATATCCCTACACTAGGTTTGCCTTAATTTCAAGATAAGTACCACATATAATACCTCCTTGAAGAAGAGTCAACATAATTATAAGTGGGGGTGGGGGGGAAGCTCTCAAATACTATACAAATATCTTAATTGTAAAGTGAAGCTATGAAATAATACGAAAATGCTTCCAAGTATTAAAAAGGCTTTACAACCTAATGCAAAGAAATATGTCTAACAGTGACAAGAGAAAAAAGAATCAATCAACTGAAGGACACAATCTCCTCTTCCAACACAAATAATACCAAAATTAAAAGCCAATCATACAAAGCAGTTCCACATCCACGTTTCCTGAAGATCATTCTGCCCACAAAAAGTCTCACCCACAGTACTGTCTGGGGTCTTAGGCTTGCGAGCAGCCATCTAAGATACATCTATTGGTCCTGGCACGTTCAGAGCAAAAGAGAATGAAGAAAACCAAAGACACAAGGAAAATATTAGTCCAAAGGACTAATGGACCACATGAACCACAGCCTCCACCAGCCAGAGTCCACAAGAACTAGATGGTGCCCAGCTACCACCACAGACTGCTCTGACAGGGATCACAATAGAGGGTCCCGGGCAGGGAGGAAGAAAAATGTAGAACAAAATTCAAATTCACAAAAAAAAAAAAATAGACCAGACTTACTGGTCTGACGGCGACTAGAGGAACCCCTGAGACTATGGCCCCCGGACACCCTGCTAACTTGGAAGTGAAGCTATTCCCAACATCCACCTTTCAGCCAAAGATTAGGCAAGCCTATAAAACAGTAACACATGTGAGGAACATGCTTCTTAGTTCAAGTATCCAAGACCAAATGGGCAACACCTGTCCCAAAGCAAAGAGGAGAAGGCAGGAAAAGAGAGGAAAACTGGATGAACAGACACTGAGAACCCAGGGTGGAAAGGGAAAGGGGGAAAGTGCTGACACATTGTGGGGATCACAACCAATGTCACAAAACAATTTATGTATAAAATTTTTGAACGAAAAATTTGTGCTGCAAACTTTGACCTAAAACAACAAACACAAAAATTTTTAAAAGAACTTCTATCCTCCAGAACTGTGAGCAGTAAATTTCTGTTGTTTTAAATTAAAAAGTCTCACCAACAGTAGGGAGAATTCTAATTTCTTAACACAAAGATGACACTAACCACTCTTTTCAAACTCTTATTCCTCTCTTCATATCCCATGAATCTTATCTGACAGAATAAACAAAAATGGCTATGGCTGTTTCTTCCCCTGACCTATAGGCCTGTGACAGTGGAAACTACATTGATGCTTTGGCTCCTAAACGGACCTGACACCTGCCAGGTTTCTAACAGAAATCAAAAGTTGACAAAATTATCCAAATCACTGATCAAAGTAGTTTTCCAAACAAATCATCATCTGAATAATCAAGCAAAATTGAAATTTTTAGTTGCTTTTCAGCTGTTAACTTTCAAAAGTTAATCTTCAAGAGACAGGACCCCAGATTTAAATTTCAGCAGGGGCTAGGGGAACCCACACATATGCTTCCTATTTCACCCTTGGTTTTTACCTAGAAATGCTGCCACTAGATCAACTTTCCATGACATCTTCCTGGAACACGTTGTATTCAACTTATTCCCAGCTACCCTTCAAGTCTCAGCTTATCATAAAACCACATAAGAACAGTCTTTACTATCAATTTTAAGTGGGTATTATTTCAGTGGTTTCCAATAATTCCTTTTTGACTCTCAAATGCTAAAGGATTAGGGCATCAAAGCAAACTTTTAGCCTACTCTTCAAAGCAGAACCAATCATTGTCTTTATTTCAGAGGCCCGTCAACAACTCAAGTCATTTGGCTGGGGCCATCCCAAGGCTGCCCATACTACTATCTTCTTCCTTGCAGCTTCTCTCCTCACCCTAAAGAGTTGCGCAAGATAAGCAAAATTAGCAGTTCATGTTTTAAGACTTAGGTACACAGGATATAGGTAAAAGCACAAATAAATAAGAGGAAGTAGTAAAACTAAACCACATGGGAAAGAAAAATCAAATAACACATAGGTATTAGCAGCTCTCTGGCTTATTAGAGCTAAATATCCGGAATAATCTAACACCAACAGATAAGAAGATCACCAATTGCCTATGTTTAGGGGAAGCCACTATCATTACTTTACAAGAGAAGGCCCATCGAGTCGATTACGACTCATAGTGACCCCATAGCGTTTCCGAGGCTGTAAATCTAATAAATCTCTACAGAAGCAGACTACCACATCTTTCTCCCACGGTGCGGCTGGTGGTTTCAAACTGCCAGCCTTTTGGTAGCAGTCGATTGCTTTAACTGCTGCACCCCTAGGGCTCCTTACAAGAGAAGAGAGCCTAAATTAAGGCAGTGATAGTGAAGGTGATCAAATGGTATAAATTAGAGATGTTAGGAAGAAAGGACAGCTTGGTAACTGATTTAGAAATGGTGGGGGAAAGAGACGAAGGAGTCTAGGATCACTCGTAGTTATTTAGTTTGGACACTGGGTGGATGGTGACGCCATCACCAAGATCAGGAATCCAGAAGGAACAGGGACAGTGAAGGTAGGGAAGGTTCAGCTTAGGCTGCCAATGGAGAGATCCTATGTGTAGCTGGGAATACACTGTGGAGGGAACACAAGGCTGGAGATAGAGACTTTGGAGTCAACAATGCTCATGGATAGACAATAACAGGAGTTTTTAGTTATTGTGTACTTCCTATGTGAAGGTACTATGCTAAGCACTTTGCATAATTTCATTTGTTCTTCAGTACTTTATGAGGTTGATACTATTATTAACCCCATTTCTAAAGATGCGTTGTCACTTAAGTAACTGAGGTTAAGTAATTTGCCCAATGTCAAAAAGCTAGCAAGAGGCAAAGCTGAGGCTCAAGCTCAGGTTTGATACCACAATCAATGCTCTCAAACAGCTACTTCATGCTTTCTTCTATCTAAAATGTGCAGGGCGAGAAGGCCAGTACAGACCTCTGTGGAACACCAACATCTCAGCAGAGTAAACACTTCAAATAACTTCCAAGCTTATCTCCAAAAAGGTTACACCTCAAGATGACAACTGATAGAAACACTGCTCTTTCTTCCCTTTCAGAAAAAAAACCTGATAATTTTTCAAACTGTTTGAAGATGACACTATAGATCTAAATTCATCAGTCCTGATTTAGTTCAATTCTGAAGCAGATGCTAACAATTTGTCAGGTATATGACAGTGGTGAAACAAATGATAGGGTCTGATAGCTTTTATTATTTTTTTTTTTTAGTATAAATCTCTTGTCCAGAGTAGGCAGCTATTACGATGGCTTTAACAGGTATATTTTTTTTCATAGTTAACCTAGTAAGAATTTGTCCATAACTAAAGTTTCTCTAAACACAAACACAAATGCCAAAGACCATTTAGTAAATTCACATTGTTGAAAAGGAGGCAGCAGGTACTCACCTATGGGGTGGGGCTGGAGACTTCAAAAACACATGACCAACTTTTTTCTAGCTTTTTTTTTTTCCTAGTGTCCGTTGTTCCCAGGCGATGGACATGAATTAACTAGAAATGTGGAAGGCTGGAAGGGTACACAGGGAATTGGGAAGAGGTAGCATCATGCCCCACACTTGGTAAGAGTGAGGGGACCTAGTTCTAGCTGTCCCCTTCCCCTCCTCCACCATCACTGCTCTCTAAATGGGTGACCTAGAGTAACAAAAATAGAGCCAACAGTAGAAAATCACATCATAGGTTTGTTGTGAGGATTAAGTGATGCAAGTAAAGCACTTAATATAAACCAAAACCAAACTAAACCTGTTGCTGTTAAGTTGTTTCCGACTCACAGTGACCCTATAGGGCAGAGTAGAACCACCCCCATAGGGTTTCCAAGGAGTGGCTGTTGAATTCGAACTACTGACCTTTTAGTTAGAAACCTACCTCTTAACCAGTATGCCACCAGGGCTCTGCACTTGGTATAATGCCTAGTATATAGCACGTCCTCAATAAGTAAAAGTTATTATTTAAAAAAAAAGTAAGACAAAAGAGTCCTCTGTCTGCCCAGATTGATACCATTTAGAGGTGTTAAAAAATTTATCACATTTTGTGAAATGTAACATAACCCTTTGGCAAAACCAACCTAATTTTACTCTGAGAGGCTCAACTGATTGGTTACTTGAAGACTACCGTCTTTTTCCATCCTGTTATAATACAGCATTCTACTAATCATCTTTAGGTTAGAGCTTTCAGGAAGTGGAAGATTTCTCTGTGGATGCAAGGTTCACGGTTACTTCCGTTTAGCAAAACCAAAAGAATTAACAGGTAGTGTTGGGTGAGCCCAAGAGCTATGGGAAACCAAACTATGCTCAGAAAACAAACCTCCTGATTATTTATCAAAACCTACTGGTAGTGAAGACTTTTTAAATAAGGAACATCCAGGCTAGGGTGTAGAGAAAGGCCCTTTTGCACACTGCTGATGGAGGCAGTAAGTTGGTACAATCTTTCTGGAAAGCAATTTGGCAATGCACATCAAAGATCTTTAAAACATATGCATACACTTTGGCCCAGCAATCTGTTCTAAAGAAAAAAAACAAAAGCCTAAGCCCCCAAATTTAGCAATAATGATATTCTTTGATAAATTTATAAATTAAAAAAAAAAACCTGAAAGGCACAATCTAAAGGAATAATAGGACTTGAAAAATAATTAATGATACACATATATAATGGTAACTATACAGCCACTAACATGTTTTAAAAATATGTATTCAGAAACATAAAAAGAAGTTCAAGATATATTTATATCATAAATGAAAAAAGATTATAAACCACTATGTTAGTTAACATTCTCCAGTTGAAAGTAATAGGAAACCACCTAAGAAAGCAGGGCCGAGGGTGGGGGGTACGAGAATAGGAGGAGTCAAGGGTGAGCAGTCTGGCCCCACAAAAAATGGAAAGTTACTACGATCCTTTCTATGTCCTTCACTCTACATCTCTTTACATGCCTGCTTTGTTGTTCATTTTCATCGCAGACTGGCTTTCTTTGTGACTCCTTTCTCATGGCAGAATATGGCTACCCATAGTTCCCAAATTCTGGAATAGTAGAGCTCTGGAAAAATCTACATTCAGCATAAAAATCTGATGAGCCAAGCATGAGTCCACTATGTCTAGATGACATACAATGTGGCTTTCAGTGGCCCAAAGAAACGAGCCCTGTAAGAGCTTCTACTACAAGGATATGGAGGGTAATCTCATTTTTTAATTTTAGGAAAAAAGATGCCTTCCTAGAAAAATTAATAGAAAGATATAAACCAAATTTTGATAGTGATTATTCATGGTTATAGACTTATGAGCAATTTTAATTATCTTCTTTTGCTTATATTTTCTATAATCTGTACTGAAATGTGTATTAATTTTGTAAAGAAAAAAGTTAATTTTAAAAACTAAACTATCAGACCATTATAACATAACACCAAGTGAGGGGTGAAAAGGACAAAAAAATCCGCATTACTTACATTCCTTAACTCTATAAAATATATATGCATAGAAAAAGAATGGAAGAAAACATAATAAAACATCAGCAGTGGTATCCCCAGGTGTTAGAATTAAGGGTTATTTTTATTTTCTTATTTATAATTTAACATCTTATTTACCGATTGCTATTTACTTATTCCAGTTGTTTTACAGTGAGTGTATATTACATTCATAGTTACAAAAAACTCTGAAAGATGTGTATGCCCACTGAGCATTTCACAGTGGGCTCAGTTTTTGTGTAAGGGACTAGAATATTGTAGGAACCACTGTGATCACCAGATAAAAGTGACTTTTGGTGTTTTTCACCCCAGCTCCAGTACATCTGAAGAGTACTACAAATTCCCAACAGTCACAACAGCTCAAAATCATGATTTATCTTGAGAATCACTGGCCCACAAAATACTCAAAGAACTCTGGAGGAATTCTAGGATTACATCTAAATGCTGAAGAAAAAAAAAGAGCTCAAGAATAAAACTTGCATGGTACGATCCTACAAATTAGAGTTCTTGTAATGTAAAGATGGTGATATTCAGAGTAATCTTACGCAAGTATTTGAAAAATTACTAGATAGAAGGATTAACTATTTTCTGTCCCTATTTAAGAAAAAATAAAACAGGTTTAAATGGCAGGCAGGTTTTAGCTACACCATCAGCCACACCAAGCCAAGAAAAATATGAGCTGAAAAATAAATCATGATTTGGATCAACATAAAATTTAATACAATATGAACACGATTCAATGCACTGCTACATAGTGGCTTCCATGTTCCATGTTTAAAAACATGAACAATGCTAATGAAAATTCTACAGGCTGAAGGCTTTGTCTTACCCAAACCACAAAGTTAAACTGTAAATATGAAGCCCACGGTAAGGATGAGAAAGACTAGAGAAGAGTCTCCTCCTACTTTCCTAGAATCTTTAGAGATATTTGTTTATGTAGGATAAATTAGTGGCAATGTCTGGCTTAGAAAATTTCTATAGATTTCTTGCTAGCTCTCTATATACTGTGATAAAACCTAAATTAAGGTTTAAAAATACCCATCAATACGAAAAGTATGCTATTTTCTTAAATGTACTCTAAAATTTTAGTGAAAATACTTCACTTTTCATAATACTTAACCAATGATATATAACTTTTTAGTTTAATAGTCAAGTTTTTAAAGCAACTCTAATTTTAGTTTTAAATCACCTTGCTCTACTCCAAATAAATTTATATTATGGTGCTTGAAAATCTATCAAAGTTAGGTGTATTTTATTTTTAACCATCCTAAATTATTTTTAAATTTGTCACATTTATTTCACCTTTAAAGGGCTTACTCACATGGAATCAACAAATTTCTCTAAACATTTTCTGTAAGGAAAAAGGGAAGCAGATACAGTGAAATGATATATGACAGCACAGTAATTCTAACCCATATATAACAGGACAAAAATGCCCTAAATTTGTTACATTGTCATGCAAAACATAGATTTTACCTATAAAGATAAAAATGAGATGTTAAATGTCAATGTTTTCAGAAAAAAATGATCAAATCACAATGACTATAAATGCATTACATGACGACAAATGATTTACAGAAAATAATAAACTTAATTTAACATAAATCCCCTCTAAAATTCAAACCATAAATTATCTCAATATGGATTACAGAATAAGATATTTTCCTAGTAAATTAGGTTTGACAATCTAAACTCACTTTTTCTTAGATAACACCTAGAAAATCTAAAATGCTGCACCTATTTTAACATGTATTTCCCAAAATAAGATTCACTATGAACACTACTGTCGATTATATTTTTATATCCTCTTTAGATAACCAAGTGAAAATCCAACAATACATAAACAGGTACTTTCACCAATACATAAAACAGCAATAGTAGTGAGGTTAGGAAACAGAACACAAGTTCAACAGAAATCATACAATACTAGTACAGAGGTATTCATTTTAACCCATGAGGAAAAATTTGAGCCACAAAACAGGTTTTCCATTTTAAATCTGACTAACTTCTAGATAAGAAGTTGGTGTATTTCGACCTGAAAGTGGGGTTCAGTGAAGCTCACGTTCCACTGCCTGGAGGTCTAATGCAATAGAAAAATTGTCATTTTATGGTGCTGAGAGTTTTTTTTAACTATGCCTTTTATATTATTTATTTACTTCAGCACATGATAGAATTATACAGATTATTTTAAAAAAATCAAATGTGGAATTTCTATGTACATTAAACCTTCTGCATAATTTCTGCCTCTGAAGTATTAATATAGTGTTTAAAATTATACAAACAAACCCTCCAGTAAACAGCATTTTATTTATGACATTCTGTGTTAATATAATAAATATACAAAACTTCTGAACCACTGAAACATGCAACATTAGAGGAACAGATGGAGGGCATTTATATAGAACCACGACAGTCACCAGGATGGCAGCGTAATATTACTCATTGACAAAATATACAAACATCCTAAATAAATAATCCAAGTCCCAAGTTACAAATCACTGAGGAACGATTTTCCAGTGTTCAAACTTTACTTTGAAATAAAACAGCCAAGATTTGATACTGCAAACTGAAAAATGACGTGAATGCCCACTACGCGAAGGCCATTCCATGACTTTTATATTGGGTAATTTAGTATTAAATATGAAACACTAACAAATGCCAATCTTCTGCTGACTGAAAATGTTAACTACTTCCTGATTATTGTTCAGATATTAGGGAATATAAAAATTTAAATCCCCTTTTATACCTTATCAAACTGTAAGTATTGCCATCATTTTAACTCACGTTTTTTTAAAAAAACAATTTATTCCCACAAACATGTATTAAAATAACCCGAATAACTGGATTTTTAAAAAACCCCATTTTCCCTATCCACACAAAAGATACCGTGGTTGTAACTATTCTTTGATATTTAACAATGTTACCTTTGGGGATTTCTGCATAATAGAGAGAAATACTCCTATTCTTAAGAAAAATACTCAATATTATGTCAGTATTTTTCAAAAGTCTCAATATCTTTTATTTATGCTTTAGAGAAAAACAAAAATAAACTTGGGATATAAATTAATGGTGAATATAGATGCTCTTGTATTTTGTGCTGAATGTTTGAATGTTTGTAAAAATCCTCACTCAGTAAAACACACTGATGAAACAAATTCTCAATAATAACATATGCTCTGAAAAGCTGAAATGACTTAGCTGGTTGAGAATGTGGGTAGAGATTATCACTCATCAGAAATATTCATGAGAAGAGCTTTAAATTCATATTTTGAATTCTATTTTCTTCAGAAGAAGTATCTTCCAAGTATATTATTTCCATAAAATCCCAAATAAATCAAATGTAAACACCATCTGGATGGATCTGTGTCACCCAGTATCATGCAAAGCTTCTTTATAAACAGTGAAAACCACATCTCCTCACCATCCCACCTCCAGCATGGAACTAATTTCAACTCTCTATTCAGGGAGGAGAATCAAAGTGAGTTAACCATTTCTGCAATTCTGACTTTTTTTTTTTTTTAATATGATTTGCAGTCTCAAGTAATGTAATCCAACAGACTATCCTTATTTAAAATCAAGCTGAATAAATCACTACCTATCATACTATAATCTTAAACTAGCCAAATACTCCCAAAACACAGGAGCATGTCTTTATAAGTATCTGAGCCATTTGATCAGCATTAAAAATGACTCACAATTTAAACCCAAGTGGACTATGAGAATGAACTTCTGCACTGCATAGTAACAATTTTAATATTACCTTCATAATTAATGCATTTAACTGTATTTGTATTTCCTTTCTTGGTGCAAGCGAAATGTTTTCTCTATTGCTTGGCAATTTTAAATGTTTTCAGTCTGTCCCAAAACCTGAAAGACTGAGACACGTTAGGAATTCAGTGTATGTGAAACGCCAGGGTTTTTTTTTTTTTAAATGTCATTAGAGATGAGAGGCTTAAAGAAAAATACCATAAATACTGTATGCTCTTTTTGAACAAGGAGTTAGGCTAGACTTTAATACCTCTGTAAAAACTACACACACACACACAAAAAAAGGTGGCCGCCAAACACATTCTCAATTCAGTTAAAAAGACACAAAAATACCAAAGTTTCCATACAGTAATATCTTTCTATGATATGAATACTGAAAATCTTTTTAAAATGAATTCTTATCACTAAGCTCTACTTCATCGACTATATTTCTTTTCTTTTGGATAATGCACTGCATATTATATTAAATTCTCATATTGCACTCCAAGATATTTTTATTTAAAAGAAACTATTACAGAAAGTCATTTCTATGATTCCACAAAAAAATCTCCAATCCAACAACCATAAGCAGTGCAGAACCCAAAACACTAATTCATTTAAGAAACTCCGTATCCATGCAAGAAAAGAGATGGATATCAAAATATCAAGTACTCTTAAAAAAGAAAATAAAAAGAAGATAAAATGTACATTATCTACTACGAAATTCACACAGGCTCTTCACTGGTGACTGGAATTGCTAAAAAGCAAGCCAATTTAAAATTTCTAAGTCTCCACTGCCCTATTTCTTTCAACATAAATAGGGAAATAGGAATGAAGCATCGCTTTACTGCTCCAATGTGTAATCCTTATGTCTAAAGATTCTTAAAAGAACTACTGCAGCTAATACTAAATGCATTTTTAATCATAAGTACCATATTAATTTCAGTGTGTCACCACTGAAATAATTCGCTGAACATTCATCCCCCAAAAAATATGGAGAATATTTTTTAGCATGTAATTATTTTTTCTGCAAGGGGCACTGAAATATTAAGAAAACTATTAGGTAAAGTAATTTAAGACAGGAAGTTTTTCTGGTTTTAGCCCATGCACAAGTGAACAGGAAATATACATGCTGTGTGTACTTTGTGCTCTGAACATAAAAATATTTATAGAATACAGTAACTGGAGAAAAAATACAGTCAAAAGGTAACAGTGTATTGTTTGAAGATTCTCTAAATTTGGTTACCCTTGAAAGCATTCTGAGCTGCACTAGTTGCTGCAGTTGAAGCTGCATTTGCAGCTGCAGTCTGGACGGTTTTGTTGGACATCACACCTGTTGCAAACTCTTGTTGGGCCTTCTCAAAACTAGCACCTGTTGTGCGATATAGTCCATGTACCTACGGAGAAACAAAAAAGTGGGAAAAGATAAGTGGCAATCTACACATTCATCTTCTGCAGCTCTTTTAAATTAATCTCAACATCACTCAGAGAAAAAAGGACTAGATCTGATTCACAATTCCTACACTGACACACAATACTGTATTTAAATATCTTCTATTCATATAGGCTGCTCCTTATTTTCCCAATGCAGAAGAGATAATTATGCTTATGCCAAACCTCAAATAATTTAAAGAACAATTTCTTAACCAAATGCAAAAAACTATGCTTTCCTCTGTACCCAATCAGTTAATTATTAAGGTATTACAGCATTACAACAGGATGGTTTAAACATAAAGAAACAACCTACCTTTAGTACACTAATTTACTACCCCAGACAATTCAAAGAGAACAATACTTTCTATTTTTAAGTTGGCTACCTATACACTGACGTCCCTCGGTGGTGCAAGTGGTTAAGCGCTCAGCTGCCAACTGAGAAGTTGACAGTTCTAGTCCACCTACAGGCACCTCAGAAGAAAGACCTGGCCATCAAATTCCAAAATATAAGCCATTGAAAACCCTATGGAGCATAGTTCTACTCTGATATACACATGGGTCTCCATGAGTCAAAATCAACTCCATGGCAACTGGTTTGGTTTTGATGTACATATACATTTTATCATTTACTATATCAAGACATACTGCTGCTGTTCACGCTATATACTTTTTGTATATGGTCAAATCCTACAGAATTTACAAAGGAAGGCATCTAGGAACTGTCTCACCATATTGGTTCATCATTCAAGTCTTGGGTTTTCTCCCAAAAGGCAATGGCAATCCATTATTGTATTATTTTCACGGGTAGGGTTCAAAAATACTCTTTGCATCAACATATGTTTTAAGCTGCGTAATGATGAAGCCCATCAATACATAATGTTAGCCACTCAGTTTAATACAAATTTGAAAAAAGGAAGTGACAAGGCAAATTATGACCATTCTTTTACTTACTACATGCCCACAAACTTGGGGGGCAGAGGAGAGAGAGAGACAAGTACTAAACCTGTAACTGCACTGCACTGTGAGTGACCAGACTAGAATGCAATCAAAGTAGGTTTGGGGGAAAGGGCACCCAAGTCAGTCCCTTTCCCAAACCTGGATAGAAACTAGTAACTGGAATGAATGTGGAGTGAGAAAAAGCAGAATGAGTCAAAGAAGATTCTCAAGGCAAGCTTGGATTCTGGGTTGTGGTTTCAAGAAAGACAGAGAATAGAGGGTAGCTTGGTTTAGGGGGGAAGGAAGATGATGAGTTTAGTTCTGAATATTCATTCATTCATTCAACAAATGTTCACTGAATACCTATCCTAGGCCTGCCACAGCAGGCAGGTGAAAATATTTGGTTTGGAGCTCAAGATTGGAATGGGCCAGAGACATGGACTTGGAAATCATCGGCATATAAATGGTAGCTAAAATCTTGGCTTAAATGAAATTGTCCATGGAGAAAACAGAGTGGAAAAAGAGTGCCAAGTACAGAAGTCTGTTAAGACACCAATATCTAAGAAGCATCCACAACAAGAAGGGATGATTAGGAGAGGAAGGGGAAAAACAAAATGTCAAAGGATGGAGACTACCAGGGTAAAAGGTAAAAATACTCAGACAGCCCCAAGTGCTTTTGATGGAGCAGTAAAAGTAAATGCCATTATTACTGTAGATCAAAGAATAAAATGGTCAGGTAGAAAAAGAGGGCAGTGACAAGTACATATACTAGTAAACTGTAAAATTCTTTTTTTCCTAGTACCAGAGCACTATTGGAAGTATAGAAGTAATTATTGTTATCCACTTTTAAAAACCAAGTTTTCTATGGAAAATTAAAGATACAAATAAATTACTACACCTGTGTTGAAGAAGTTTATCTCACAGTGAGTAAATATGATTGGTTTTTAGAAAATGAAGCATATTACAGAAATCTAAAAAAACCTTCTTCACTTACAAAAACTATTACAACTTAAAATTAAATCCACAGTCACAAAGCAAAGAGGAAAAATAAAAGTAGAAATAGCATGCATTTCTCAACAATCAGTCTGTATCTATATAGACCCAGAGAGCCACCTAGAGGGAAAAGATCACACATGTGTACAGTGCACAGTGCTCTTTAAAAGCTTATCATTTCCCTCCCATGTTTCAGATTGATATCTACTGATAACTTATATTCCTTAGAAAATAAGGGGAAAGCTTTAAATCAAATACTGTAATAAAAAAAAAAACAACTTAAATATTTGCCACCATTTCTACTTATGAGAATAACATTAGCGTATTTTGTTCTTAAAGTGTCACAGAAAGGACACTAGATTTCAAATCTATTGATTGCACTACTTTCTATCTGGCTGGCCACCACTCAAAACTTCAGGTTTGCTTCCCACAAAATAGAAATATTTGTTGACCTATCTGCCTCTCAGAGTTTTCCTAAGGATCAAATGAGAACATACGTAAATGTGTAAGTGTCACAACCAACTCTGGAAGGAAATCCTGATCCTTAATGTATTTTCAGAACCAGATTTTAGTGCACACTTTGGTGGCCTATGACAACAAAATTGTATACTATGACATACAATTCTGCAACAATAATAACCAAAAAATGCGTGTGGTTACATAGATAGATATATATGCATATATGTGTATAGGAAGGCACATGTGAGTATATGGGTGTATCTGTAGGCATATGTATATATACATGTTTATGAATCTGTTCCAAAACCAAACCTGTTGCTCTTGAGTCGATGCTGACCCACAGCAACCCTAAAGGACAGAGTAGATGCCCCATAGGGTTTCCAAGGAGCGGCTGGTGGACTCAAACTGCGGACCTATTGGTTAGCAGCTGTAGCGCTTAACCACTGCGCCACGAGGGCGCCTATATATTTATGAGCACTGCATATATA
>NW_004443965.1:4493650-4520100 GCF_000243295.1 Trichechus manatus latirostris
TCAAAGAAGAAACTAGTCCACAGGACTAACAGCCCACATGAACCACGGCCTCAGCTACCCTGAGACCAGAACTAGATGGTGCCTGGTTACCACTACCAATCATTCTGACCAGAGACACAATAGACTGTCCTGGATAGAAAGGGAGAAAAATGTAGAACAAATCTCAAATTCCTAAAAGCAGCCAGACTTACTGGACTGGTAAAGACTAGAGGAACCCCTGAGACTATCACCCTCAGATACCCTTTAACTTGGAAATGAAGCCACTCCTGGTGGTCATCTTTCATTCAAATAATAGACTGACTTATAAAATAAACAATATCACTCATGAATACCATGCTCCCTTAAATAATCAAATATATGAGACCAAAGGGTCAACATTTACTCTAAAACAAAGATGAGAAGCTAAGGAGGGGCAGGGAAGCTAGATTAATGGAAACAGAACAAACAGAATGGAAATAATGAGAATGTTGACACATTGTGAAAAATGTAACCAATGTCATGGAACAATCTGTATAAAAATTGTTAATGGGAAGCGAATTTGCTACGTAAACTTTCATCTAAAACACAATATTTTTTTTTAATTGTATACTGTGGAAAGTAAAGAAACATGGCACTTTGTTTAAACAAAATAATCCAAACATATGTTCCCATTAAAGTTTACAGAATAGCATTTCAAGAAACCATGCTTTTATTAATATAAGATCTCTATCCACCAAAATTACTTTTACTTTATAAAGCTGGGAAAATAAAAATAAATGAATTATATATATATACATATACATATTTAAACATTCATTTGTGTGTTGTGTGTGGGTCTCTAAGCTCAATATTTTTAATTAAAATATAACATTTCCTAGAAACCCTCTATGAACCCTCCTGCCTATAGATCTGGGTCAGATTCCCCTCTGAAACCCTACATTTACAACTCTAGTACTCACCTTGATTTCACCCTGTTGAAATCCCACTCATCCTTCCAGATCTACCTCAAATATTACCCTGCTTTCTTTTGTGCCTGAACTAGCTGTGGCTCTCCCTCTTGTAAGCACTTAACAATATGCTGTACATCTTTTACGGCATATATATATATATTGTGTTTCTTTCTGTAGAGTTTGTCTACATGTCTTATTATCCTCAGCATACTTTTAGTACCTTGAAAGTAAGAGTTAATTTTTACTCATTGTTATACCCCTAAGACACAACACAATAACTTGCAATAGAAGCCACTGAATAAATATCTGTTTTATATCTACTAGGAATTAAACAAATGGCCCGAAATTGTCCATATTATTAAAAAAAAGTTACCAAGTAAGTGCAATACTGCTTTAACAGATTGTATTTATGTTGCAAAGTATAAGGCTTAATTAGGAATTAAATGTTTTTGAAAGGAGAAATACTAAGGATACCAACTGGGGACAGAATGTAAGTTACCTGCTGAGGAGTGTCAAATTTTTCCCCTAGGAATTCAAAAGTATTACTGTACCTACTATATTTTTAAGCAAATAATGCATGTGTTATGCCAGAACTGTTTTACTTAATTTCATTATTTCCCCATGTTATATGTACACAGGCACGTTATTTATGAAAAAATATGGTACTCTGTTCCCCTGAATGAAGATGACAAGTATCTGGACCAGCTTTTTAACAGACAATGTGAATTAATGGAATTACTTCATAATCAGGAGAGACTATAATGCTGCATGGTTCTAAGAAAGTAAAAGAGGGAAAGAAAAGCAGCATGCCTATTTGTGACTAGAGAAAAACAGTACAATGAAATTATCTGCTTTCTGTCCTAGGTCAAAAATATGGGTAAGCAATAAATAATGCTTTCAAAGAAAGTGAAAGTTGTCTTTAACTAAGGCTGTCACTTTACATAATAGGATATCTTCACAAAGCATTTAATGTAAAATGCCAATTTAACTAATAAATGAGGTTTGCCATTATTCTGGATCATATACCCAAATTCTATACTCTCACACAAATTTAAAAAATATTTTCACAACAGATTTTGATAAATAAATAAAAAAATTGAAGTACTTAAGGAAACTTGTTTTTTAAAGAAGAGAAACAACTTTTTTCTAAAATTCTTTTGAAATGCAAAGATATTGTTATTAATAGTTTTATTAATGTGAACATAAGTCTATGTACAATTTTTAAAAATCTCATGGAAAAGATTATCATTCAAAACTAAATCCCAAAAGGAATATAAATTACGCCCTGATGGCGCAATGGTTAAGAACCTGGCTGCTAAGCAAAAAGTCAGCAGTTCAAATTCACCAGCCACTCCTTGGAAACCCTACGGGGCCAGTTCTATTCTGTCCTATAGGGTCACTATGAGTCAGAACCGACTCAATGGCACATAACAACAACAACATTATCTATTTACCTCTTCTATATGAAGTTATTCTAACTCTTATACCAATTAAAAGAAGGGGAAAAAACTGGATTCCCCTGATATAAAGTTTCCTGTGACTCATTCATTTATTGTTATTTAACTCACAGTATCTCCCCCTTATTCCAAAACCATTATTCAACTCTAACAGATTACTATAGAAAGAGGGCCTTTTAAAAAAAAATTTGGAAGTACCAAAAGACCAAAACCAAACTCACTGCTGCCAAGTCAATTTCAACTCATAGCAACCCTATAGGACAGAGCAGAACTGTCCCATAGCATTTTCAAGGCTGTAATCTTTACGGGCACAGAATGCCACCTATTTCTTCCCATGGAGTGGCTGGTGGGTTTGAACTGCCAACCTTTCAGTCAGCAGCTGAGCACTTAACCAATGTACCACCAGGGCTCCTTATTTGGAAGTAATCTGAGAAAAACTTAAGAAATCTACATATTTGTGAAAAATAAGGATTGAACCCTTCCATTATCTATTAAGAGGTACAAGACACATATATTCTTACACTTCAGTTATTTTTAATTTTGATTATAAAACGACATGGGGGAAACAAAGATACTATCGTGCTCATACCGGACCCTCTACGTACCAATGATTATCCACTCCAATTATGCAAGGCTTCAGAAAGCCAATAAAATTCTAAAATTTTTACTTAATTCAATTGAAATACATATATACCTTAGAGCACATCTGTCTGGAGATGGCGAGACAGAAGAGTCAAAATAAAAGCCAACAATCCTAGATCCAAAATAGTGTTCACAAATAACTTCTAGAGGGCATCAACTGTTTATGAAGAGCCTGACCCCTAGTGGTTACAAACTACTGCTACATACCCATCAAAAGATTTTTTCTAAGCAGCTGGTTTTGAACAAGTGTCAAAAAGAAAATTAAAAAAGGAAAAAGAAAAATCAGGTGTTTTTATTGGATCTTAATTTCTATCATAAAATCCAAACCAAACGTGCTGCCGTGGAGTCGATTCTGACTCATAGTGACCCTACAGCACAGAGTACAACTGTCTCATAGGGTTTCCAGGGAGCGGCTGGTTGATTCAAACTGCTGACATTTTAGTTAGCAGCCGAGGAAAATGTCTGCCATTACAAATATGAAGACTGGCTCAAATGATATTTTAGCTTGTATTATCTCCATTTATTATACGTCAAAAATCATACAGAAAATCATCTCATCTGAACTCCTTACTTCACAGATAAGGAATATGAGACCCAGAAAAGTTTAGAGACTTGTAATTGGTGACTTCTTTAACTATGAAGTTAAAAAAAAAAAAAAAAATCCAAATAACAGAGTATGCTGCATAATCTCCATATTAATAATTCTATCTTCTTTGGAAAGCAGTCATGTTTATTTTGAATGTTTGATACACAACAAGCATAACTCTAAAACTCCTCCTTTGATGAGCCGAATCCTGAAGATTTATGTACCTGAAAAACGGAAGGGGAAATAAAATCGGAGGTTAAAGAATTCAGAGTGCTGCACGCAATTGTCAGTTACACAGCAGCTGCAGAATAAACACTTCCTTCACACCCTTACCTAACTTGTAACTTGACTTTTAGAAGTATGACTCTGAATTCTCTGTGCCACATATTCCTGGCACCACCGCCACTGCTTAAAATTCTCTCCATTCTTCCCTCAACAGATTTTTAAATGATGGTAATGTTCTTCCATAGGCCCTCTTCTCACTCCATACACACTACTTTCTAGGTTCACTTACATCAAGAAGTCAATAATTTCCAAACTGAGAAATGCAGACTAAAGCTCTTTCTTTTGCTCCCAACGTGTATATTCAAAAGCCCGCTATTTATATGTTAATGCCCTGCCAGCATTTCAAACTTCTCCCAAATTCAAAGTCTAAATCATCTCACCCTTGAATCTGCTCCTTTCGATGTACAGGTTTCCCCTGCTTTTTGTAAGTTCACGTTACGCCACTTCACTTTTATGAAAGGCCTACATCAGCACCTGTTTTCGCTGACCAAGAGAAATCCGAAGAGAATTTTCACTTTTATGAAAAAAGGGCAAAAAGCGGAAACAGTGTTCAGCGTTTGTTTGCAGGGAGCAGTTAAAGAGGCAGCGTGAGCCCTGAGAAGCAAGAGTGGTGTTGCCAAGCTCCTTCCCCAGCAACTGCACTCAGCATCTCTGCATCAAGCCACCACAGCTTTGAACTGTGCTGGTTGAGCATCTGTGCTGTCTTCCTGATTCTGGTAAGTGTACATACATTATTTCTACTTTATATAGGCTGTATATTTATCATATCATTCCTGCTTTTAATATATGTTAGTGTTATTTTAGGTTTTATGTGTTATTTGGTATGATTTGGTAGGTTATTTTTTGGGCCTGGGAATGCTCAAAAATTTTTCCCACATAAATTCATGGTAACAGCTTCTTCACTTTATACCATTTCAGCTTATGAAAGGTTTCACAGGAACATTCTACTTTCGGATAGCAGGGGAAATCTGTACTCTCTCTTCCTAAACAGCCTATCACCTACAAACCTGGGTGTCATCTTTGACTCTTCTCTCAGCCTTCACTTCCAATCCTCAAGTCAAATCAATCACCACCTGCTCATTTTCTCTTGACTACATCTATTTGCCACTGATACTTCCTTAGTTCTGGCTACCTTCATCACTAGCCAGCTTCCTAGTTAGTCTCCTAGACTTAGTTTCTCCAAGTATTACACCTCTGTCCCACAGATCTCAAATACTCCAGAATAATCTTTCTAAAACTCAAATCTTATCAAGTCATTTACTCTCCTTCTTAAAACTCTTCAACAGCTCACCACCACTCTTTGGAGAAGACTTCCTAGTTTACAAGATCCTGCAGGATATAGCTACCACTTACCTGTCTAGCCTTATCTTCCACAACCTTCTACCACCAACACCACACATTCCTCCCTGCCCCAATTCATGCACCAAGTTCATTCCCCATCCATTCTGAACTTCTTATAATTCCCTGAATTTGCCATGCTATCTCCTGCATCTAGAAATAAACGTGCATTCCTGCTACCTGGTATCTATTTATCCTCTCCCCTAACCCTTACCTTTTACTTAGTTAACTGCTACTCATCATTATATCCCAGTTGAGGCAGTATTTAAGTAATTAAGTTTTATTACTTAAAAAAAGACCTTCAGACAGCACACACTACAGGGGAAGTCAACACAACTGGACTAAACCAAAGCTAAGAAGTTTCCTAAATACAATCAAACACCTTGAGAGACAGAGTAGCAGGGGTAAGGGGTCTGGGGACCATGCTTTCAGGGGACATCTAGGTCCACTGGCATAACAAAGCTTATTCAGAAAATGTTCTGCATCCTACTTCGGTGAGTGGCATCTGGTGGTCTTAAAAGCTAGCAAGTGGTCATCTAAGATGCATCAATTGGTCCCAACCACCTGGAGTAAAGGACAATGAAGAACACCAAAGACACAGGAAAGTATTAGCCTAAGAGACAGAAAGGGCCACATAAACCAGAGACTTCATCAGCCTGAGGCCAGAAGAACTAGATGGTGCCTGGCTACCACCAATGACCACCCTGACAGGGAACACAGGAGAGAGTCCCTGATGGAGCAGGAGAAAGGTGGGGTGCAGAACTCAAATTCGAGTAAGAAGACCGGACTTAATGGTCTGAGACTGGAGGAACCCCAGAAAGCATGGCCCATGGATTCTCTATCAGCCCAGAACTAAAATAATTTCCGAGGCCAACTCTTCAGACAGGGATTGGACTGGACTGTGGGACATAAAGTGATACTCGGGAGGAGTGTGTCTCTTAACTCAAGTAGATACAAGAGACTAAATGGGCAGCTTCTGTCTGGAGGTGAGATGGGAAGGCAGAGAGGGTTAGGAGCTGGTTGAATGGACATGGGGAATCAGGGGTGGAAAGGAAGAGTGTGCTGTCGTAGTATGGGGAGAGCAATTAGGGTCACATAACAATGTATGTATAAATTTTTGTATGGGAGACTAACTTGAAGTGTAAACTTCATTTAAACCACAACAATTAAAAAAAAATTAAAAAAATAAAAGGTGGCAGTTCGAACCCACCAGCCTCTCTGGGGGAGAACGACATGGCAGTCTGCTTCTATAAAGATTTACAGCACTGGAAACCCTATGGGGCAGTTCTACTGTCCTATAGTGTCCCTGTGAGTCGGAATTGACTCTACAGCAATGGATTTGTTTATCATATTTATAAGTATAAAAACGAGACTTCTCATATGAAGGAGTCTTTAATATTGTCCTCAGATTTAATGAAAATGTATTTTAACAAGTGATTTTTCTATTTAATATTCAAAAAAATTAATAGTCCTGAGTACCTGTTAATTTTTTTTTTTTTCTGGGTAGAATTTCAACGGTATAAATGCAGGATGAAAATTAAAACTTAGTTACATGCTTTTCTAGAAAATACCAGGGGAGATGGATCCATTTGATGAACTAGATATGCTTAATTTGGAGTCAGTTCTGGACAGAGACAGAAGACTCATACAGGTCCTCACTGAGGCACCTCTATTCATGTTAGACTGTAAGACTGAAGAACGCCATTCTAGTAGAACGTTTTTTCAGCTGGTCACAAAGTTCATGCTCAGTTTCTTCATATGGCATAAAGTTTAGTTTTCCTAACAAAGATAAGTTTTTTTTCTATGAAATGAAAAGTTATGAAAAAGTGATTAGTTGCTTTTAACCATGTATTTTCTACAGATGTTAATTAATTCTGCATTCTCCACTAAACAGTATCAATAATACTGGATAATACTGAAAAATAATGAAAACCAATATACCTATGAATGAAGTTTCTATTCTTTTCTCCTTATCTGCAAAATTCCCTTGATTCACAAGCATCTACAATTTTACTGTAAGGAATAACTTATATATGAATAAAACACAATTAAAATGGGGGAAAAAAAAAAGACCTTCAAAACTAAGTTAGGTATCCTTCCTGTGTGCTCCCTACACTTGTCCCCATAACGGACATTAAGTCACTGGACTGTGGTGCCCATTCATTTGTTTCTCTCTCACATTAAATTGAACTCCTTGAGCCCATTCACAGACTAGTGTCTGGCACGTGCTCAGTTTGATAGCTCCTCAAAAAGTTGAACACAGGATTACCACATGATCCAGCAATTCCACTCCCAGGTATATACCCAAATAAACTGAAAGCAGGAACACAGATATTTGTACACCAATGTTCACTGCAGCACTACTGACAATACCTAAACAGTGGAAACAATCTAAATGTCCATCAACAGATGAATGAATAAGCAAAATGTGGTACATACATACAATAAAATATTACTCAGCCATAAAGAGAAATGAAATCATGATACATGTTACAACATGGATAAACCTTGAAAAGACAATGCTGAGTAAAATAAGTCAGTCACAGAAGGACAAATATTAATATGACCCCACTTACATGAAATATCTAGAATAGATAAGTGTGTAGAGACCAAATTTTATTAGCGGTTACCAGGGGCAGGAGGGAGGGAAAGAAAAGGGATCTCATTGTTTAGGGAACACCAAGCTTCTATTAAGGGTGATGAAAAAATACAGAAACAGAATGGTTATGGTTGAACAATATGACAAACATAATGAATGTCACCGAAGTGTACATGTAAAGAACAGTGAAATGGCAAATGCTTTGTTACGTATGTATTTAAGACAATTTAAAAAATAAAAATAAAAAAGAGAGAGAGACCCACCAAAGTCTTTATCATTTTGAAATATAGGTGTTATTCCCAGAGTTTCTATATCATGTTTGAACATAAGTAGAATATCAATAGTATACAGCCAAGACACAACAAAACTTTTAAATGAACAAATAAAAACAGTGATTTATCTCCCACCCTACGTAATGATTTTTTTTTTTTTAAGGATGGGAAAATGACCATGGCAATTCTACAGGAAGAAGTATAGCGAAGATAATGGAGCAGTTACTAAAAACCAAATTCATGTCATGATCCAGCCTGAACCCATCACCAGATCATTTTCTACTCAGCAATAAATAATTTAGTGTCTTTAAATTGTAAATACAAATAAAATGCTCGCACTACACAACAGCTTTACTTACATTTATTAATCAGGCTAACATACTTCATCCAAATTTAAAAAATGAAGTTGATACTTCAATTCATAAAGAAACCTTTGGTTCATAACAGGATTTTAAAATATTCCCTATTTACCAGAAGCTAAAAAGGTGAAGCAATTTCTAAAATGTATTTATGTATAACTTTTAGTTGTAGAAAGTAATCCTGAGAGAGCAAACTTACATAAAAAGAACAACAAAATGGCTTTAAGTTACACTGAATTACAGGCAAAATGGGAAGAATGTGACCTGACCATCAGGGTTCCTCACAAACGTTCACAGACACAGAACTTCACTTACCTTTTTAAACATGACCAGTGAGACGACCGCCGAAGCCGTGAAAAGCGCTGCTATGATGATCATCAGGACGCCAACAGGAATGCTTTTGTTGAGACCAGTGAGGGATGAAATCCACCCACTATGAATTAATTAAAAGTAAAATTAAACAAATTAATGCACATTTTAAAAAATAATGATACCTAACGCATATTCAGACTTATTATGAGGCAGGTACTATTCAAGTTCTTTACGTTATATATATAGAGACAGAAAGACAGAGTTGTGTGTGTATGAAGTCAGTTATCTGTGTGTGTGTACATACACACACATATATTAACTCATTTTATTCTCATAAAAACCTCATTAAGACAGATGTTGTTTTTTAATCCCTATTTTGCAAATGAGGCCTGAGTCACAGAGATTCAGTAACTTGCCCAAGGTCACACGGCTAATAAATCACATAGACTGAATTCAAATCCAAACCATCAAAATCCAGAGCCCGAAGTGTTTACTACCAAATTATATTGCATTTTAAAGCCTAAGAGCTCATTATTCCTTCTTCTAAATGATCATTTAAAATTCTGCTGAATAATGAAACAAAATATTTGCAAACCACATATCCAGCAAAGAACTAGCATCTAGAACAGATAAATAAAGAACTCACAAAACTCAACAGTAAAAAAAAAAAAAAAAAAAATTAAAAAATGGGCAAAAGACATGAAGAGACATTTCACCAAGAGGATATAAAGATGGCAAATAAGCACATGAAAAGTTGTTCAACATCATTAGTCATTAGGGAAAGGAAAATTAAAACCACAATTAGGTGTATCACTACACATGTATCAGAATAGCTAAAATAAAAAATATTGACAACACCAAATGCTGGTAAGGAAGTAGAAAAACTGAATCACTTCAAACATTGTTGGTGGGAATGGAAAACAGTACAGCCATTCTGGGAAACAGTTCGTCAGTTTTTTTGTAAGAAAACTACACATACAACTTCCATACGACCCAACAATTACACTCTTGGACATTTATCCCAGAGAATGAAAACTTATGGTGACACAAAAACCTATTCATGAATGTTCACAGCAGCTTTATTCATGATATCCCAAGACTAGAAACAACCCAGCCCAGGCCTCCTTCAACAGGTGAGTGGTTAAACAAACTGTGGTACATCCACATCATGGAATACTACTTAGCAATAAAGAGGAATAAAAAGTAGTAAGAAGGAATGATATACACCACAACCTAGACGAATGTTCAGGGAATTATGCTGAGTGAAAAAAGCCAATCCCCAAAGGTTATATACTTCATGATTCCATTCAAATAACATTCTTGAAAACATAAAATAATAGAAATGAAGAACAAATTAGTACTTGCCAAGGTTTAGGGAGGAAGTGGGAGCAGGAGGGAAGTGGGTATAGCTATAAAAGAACAAGATGAGGGAACCTTGTGGTGGTGGGAATGTTCTGCATTGTGACTGTAGCAATGTCAAGATCTTCATTCTGATATTATACTGTAATTTTACAAGATGTTACCCTTGTGGGAAACTGAGTGAAAGGTACATGGGATCGCCCTGTATTGTTTCTTACAACTGCATATGAATTCACAATTATCTCAAAATTAAAAGTGTAATTTTTAAAAATCTGAATTGCATGAGATTTATCTTAAAATAGCCATCCTGTATGCAGCCTTACTAGCAAACTCTTCTTCTGTGCTATTTTGTCACTATACATGCTGTATGTTCAACTTCAACTTTTTTTTTCTAAATTTGCGCTAGAAAGTAAAAGTACTTTAATCTCATAAAAATAAAAATCTTGTGTATTTTTTAAACATTTAAATCATTTCCTTTTCCTCAAATGCCAAAAATTAAATACTATTTAAGGTAATAATTAAAACTTTTCCCAAGAACTGATTTAAAAGACCTGTACAAATTCTCCGCAATATGTATGTCCACAAGGAGCTCTGCAAAGCTATCAATAGTCGTCTGACAGCCCATCACTACTCTGAGTAGTAGCATACTAAATTTAAGTCTTCAGCAATACTCATTACATGTTGATTTTAGTTTATGAACACAGTACAGCAAAGTTGTATCATATATACTTTTAGCTTACAAGAATTCAACTGTATACAACTCAGTCGAAAAAGAAAGAAGAGAGGGAGGGATAATTTTACAAATGTATACAATCCTGCCAATCATTTCACTCAAAGAATGTATGCTCCAGAGTGGGTGTGAAAAGAGACATATAAATCTGCTATTACTTCCTAGTCTGGGTCCATTAAGTCTCAGTTTCTGAGCTGCCTCACTAAATAAGCATCCTGTCACAGTTGAGAATGATTCTACCGTTTAAAGATGCATGTATACAGTCACGTGTCACTTAACGCCCACAATACATTCTGTGAAATAGGCTGTTATGTGATTTGGATGTTGTGCAAACATCATATTATATACACTACCTCCCTGATGGCGCCGCTGAGGTTGCCCAGCAATGGGAGGACGAGGTGACTCACCAGCGCCACCTTCAGCGGCGGGCCGCTCCTCCTCTAGGCTCCACACTCCCAGGATGCCCTGCAGGCCCAAGCAGAGCCTGGTGCCCTAGTCCCCATCGTGGCTGCTGTCCAGCACATAATGGACAAGCAGTAGCACCAGAAGCGCAAACTTGCAGTACTCTCGGTGTCTCCACCGCCGGTCCTTCATTGTTTACAGAGCACCCCAGAGCAGCTTGGGTGCCCGTCCTCTCCCTTGCCTCAGAAACCCCATCCAGTGGCAGCTCTTCCAACCTCTTCGGGTCCCTCCGCTCCTGGAGGAGTGGAACCACCAGGGCTGTGCATCCGCAAGGGAAACTTGGGAGGTGATGTATATGCAGTCAGATGTTACTGAACGGACATTATGCAGTGCGTGATTGTATATGTGTATGCAGTGATTCCACCTTTGAAAGACATGCCTGCATGTATATGTCTGCATATATGAAAATGTGTGTGTGCATACGCACACACCCCTACGCACCTAACATAGTACTTTACACATAATAGGTACACCTTTCCTTAAAATCTCTGAAGTTCTTTTCACTCTATTCCACAATCATTAGCCCTGCTCTCTCTCTGACCACTCTTTAGTTTCCTTTGCCTTCTTCCTCCTGGTGCCAGTTACATGTACCTTTTATTTAAATTACATATAATCTACTGTTTTAAAAAATGAGAACATAATCTACAAATAAGTTGGTTTATCCAAATGTTATGTCTTAGAAAATTTTTAAATTGCATCTTTCATCATTTTTGCTTTTCTGTTTAACTATTTTTTAAAAGCCATAAATTATGTAAAGATATTAGATTAACAGCTTAAAACTGGAGTAATTACAATAAATAACTTACCAATTGCCCCAATTATGAAATCCTGCAGCCTGGAGTACATGTACAGCAAACTGACAAATATAGATGAAGAAGAATACAAAGAATCTGAATGAACTGTCACTCCTTTTTTAAAAAAGGGAAGGAGGAGAGAAAAAGGGAAAAATGTCATTTTCTTAATACCTTTACATTCAATGCAACTGATATTCAACACTTTTTAAAAAATGGCAACTACTTGAGGCTTGAAATTAAAATAATAACAATATAGTAACATATGTGAACCCTTTAAATACTAGAAGAGGATGTCGTCATTATTCTAACCCTGTCCTTTCAGTTTCCAGCTGGACCACAATCCATCTTGGCAAAGAAAAAAAAAAAAAAGTTTTTGCTTTCCTTTTTTTTTTAAATTAAACAGCTTTACTAAGGTTTAATTAACATATAATAAACTAGAAATATTTAAAGTATATAACTTGTGAAGTTTTGACATATGTATACTCTTTGCCCAATAAAGAAAATGAACATATCTATCGTCCCCCCAAATGGTGAATATTCCCAAAAGTTTCCTTGTACCCATGGGTAATCCCGTTCTTCCTACCCCTTGTGCTCCCCTCCCTCCACCTCCATCCTGCCCGTCCAGTGCTTTCTGTCACTATAGATTCCAAGTCCATCTTAATCTGGAAGCTCCACTAAAACCTGTTTACCTTATTTGTTTAACCAACTTTTCTGTTTATGGACAAGGAGAAAGTAAAATTCATTCCACTGTACATTTACCATGTTAATTACGAATGATTATTTTTAAGCACTTCAAAGTTCTCTAAGATATAAACTCCATATTCCAGAACTTAACTCTTATCTCCAGGAGAGCATAAATCTTCCTCTATCTCATCTGTCCAAATGCAAAATCAGTCACATTCAAATTTTTAAAAGTTTGCTTTGTTTTTTAACTATACAAGCAGTCACTGGAATTATAGTTCTTTATATCAAAATGAAAGGAGTCCTGGTGGTACAGAGGTTACAGAAGTCAGCTGTTCGAAGAAACAGAAAGGGCCACATAAACCAGAGACTTCATCAGCCTGAGACCAGAAAAACTAGATGGTGCCTGGCTACCACCAATGACCGCCCTGACAGGGAACACAACAGAGAGTCCCTGATGGAGCAGGAGAAAAGTGGGGTGCAGAACTCAAGTTCCAGTAAAAAGACCAGACTTAATGGTTTGATTGAGACTGGAGGGACCCCAGCAGACATGGGCCCCGGACTCTCTGTTAGCCCAAAACTAAAACCATTCCCAAGGCCAACTCTTCAGAGAAAGATTAGACTGGACTATGAGACATAACATAAAACGATATTCATCAAGAGTGTGCTTCTTAGCTCAAGTAGATACATGAGACTAAATGGGCAGCTCCTGTCCAGAGGCAAGATGAGAAGGCAGAGAGGGTCAGGAGCTGGTTGAATGCACACGGGAAATCTGGTGTGGAAAGGAAGAGTGTGCTGTCACAGTATAGGGAGAGCAACCAGGGTCACATAACAATGTATGTGCAAATTTTTATATGAGAGACTAACTTGAACTGTAAACTTTCACTTAAAGCACAACAATAAATTTTTTTTTTAAAAAAGTCAGCTGCTAACCAAAAGCCACTCTGGGAGAAAGATGTGGCAGTCTGCTTACGTAGAAATTATAGCTTTGGAAACCCTATAGAGGCGTTCTACCCTGTCTTTCAGGGTTGTTATGAGTTACAATTGACTTGATGGCAGTGGGTTTGGTTTGGTGTATCAAAATGATATAAAAAAGTGAACCTCATTGTCCTGCTAAAAACAATTTTAAAGTATGAGGTAGCACTCCTTTCCAAAAGCCTAAATTTATTGAGGACTTAAATGCAAAAACTTGAGCTGGTCACAGTGCTAAAAAGCATATTAACTAGAAATAATTTCCCAGACACCAAATAGTAAAAAATAATCTAAAGTATAAACAAATTTGAGCAATACAGTCATCACATGAGTATTAAGTTCATTTGAGGAAAGTACCAGGTAAAGCTGAGGAGTTCTGAAAAAGCCAGAAGACCCCCAGGAGGAGGGCTGTTATCAGAGCCAGAGACAGAAAAAGTCCAGGAGAAAAAACATGATTGGGGGAGTAGAAGGACTTCTAGCACCTAGAATCAAAGGTGATGGGGGTCTTGTATGCAAGATGAGATTAGGAAGCTGACTGTTTTAATAAGCAAGTTTGTACATAGCCATCTTAAGTCAAAAAAGAAAGAACAGAAATGTAATTAGATAAACACTGATTTAAGCCTAGTGGTTCTAAGATGTTATCTGTCTCAGTTTACAACGAAGTATTCATGGTATCATGAATCCACCGAAGTAATTATTTCCTCATCTGGGTGGATAGGTAAATAGATGGATGGATGGATGGAGAGACAGAGAGAGAAAAAACCTCCTACTACTTGCCATCCTGGCTCTTCCAGATCAAAGTCTATTAGAGAACTGAATCTCAGAGAAGCCAGTGGTTTTTGGTTTAATGTCCCCCTAATGATATACTGTCAAGTTAAAGCAAACCCTTAAAAGTAATTCCCTGAATTATAATAAATCTGAGCAAATAGATTTCTAGGAGCTTGTAAAGTTTATTTCACATTCCAAATTAATACTAGAAATATTAATCACAACTACAGTTTGGGGCAACAGGGAGGATGTTTCATTATTTCAAAAGAGCTAACAGAAAATTTACATTTAACCACGATAACTAAAATAGTCAGCTTCTTTATCTTTGGCAACTCACCAGAATGGTTAAAAGCATGCAGCTTTAGAGACAGGCCTGGATTTGAATCTAGCCTCTTACACTTTAAGCTGTATAACTCTGGGCAAAATACTAAGCCTCTCTGTCTAAAATTTTCCATTTGCAAAACAGGGATAACAGTGTAGCCACTTATTTTATAAGGATGAAATAATACATATGAAGTGTTTAGCAGGGAAATATGCAGGCACACAATAAGCAATCAATAAACATTATTTGTTAGTACCTCTATTATACTAGCACAATAAAAACTTGCTGCCGTCAACATGATTTCGAGTCACGGTGACCCTACAGGACAGAGTAGAACTACCCCATAGGGTTTCCAAGGAGCAGCCGGTGGACTCGAACTGCCAACCTTTTGGTTAGCAGCCAAGCTCTTAACCACTGTTCCACCAGGGCTCCACTAGTACAACAGTACCAATAGTAAACTGTTTTGCTCACAGAAGTAATATTCTGCTCACAAGTAATATTTAGCTGCTGATAACAAAATTTGAGACACAGTAACTTCATTCGTAATACCAGAAACCAAGTAACACATGAAATTCTTGATAATGTAAAGGTATTAGGATAAAAAGAAACCTAAGAAGTACAGCTACTTTTTTTCTTAGTTACCTGAGAATCCAAGACTGTCTAAACTAGCCCCATTTTCCTCTAATTATTTTGTGCTGAAATCAATTCTTTCTCCAGAATGGGAGTTTCATAAATAGGCTTTAAACGGTAGGGCTATAACCCCCCAGATTATGCATAAACGTTTGTATACGTGTATTTTTCTTAGGAATAAGGCTCACAGACTTTAGATCCATAATGGAGTCTGCAACTGAAAAATATTCACCACCACTAGTCTAGTCTAGATGAAAAAGCACAGGACTGAGATGGATGATCCTGCCTGGACTTTGTCTTCTTCCGATCTATGTTCTTCCAGAGAGGCATAATGAAAAATGCTTGTGTAATGAGACTTTAAACCTAAACCACGACCTGGGTTCAAGCTCCGGATCTTTTATACTTAACTAACTCTATTTTGTAATAATAGCTAACATCTGTTGAACATTTACCATATGCCAGGGACCATGCCAAGCACATGCATTTCCCCACTTAATCCTTACAATACCTTCAGGATGTAGGCACTACTACTGACTCCATTAGGGGGAGGAGTTGTGCTCTGTTTTACCCTTAAACTACTCTTAGCTATACCATACCTAAATGTTTCTTACATACCTACTTTTACCGTTCTAGGAGCAATGCTACTCTACTTATTTGAATTTCTGTTTAACATCAGATGTGTACAAAATAACCAGCTAACAAAACACACAGTTGAGAACTGACTCACTAAAAGATATTTTAAGAAGTATTTGTCTCATGCACCTTACATTATTCCTGTATTTACTGCAACCTCAAATATATATAACAGTGCTAGGGATTTTAAAACTCTGAAACTAACACCTTCTGCACTTCAGCTAATCTTTAAGGAGATTATTTGACAGTACTGATTTACTCTGAAGTGCAAATGATGCCAGACAGCATAACCGCATATATCTTAACAAACAGGTTTGCCTTAAAAAAAGAACAGGTCGTGGAAAGAAGAAATAATGGTACTTTAAAAGAAACATTTCTAGATGGTGAAAAGAAAAACTAAAGTACCTTTAAAATTTCTTTAAATTAGTGAATAAATAAAATAGTTAAAAACTTAACAAAATAAATCTCTAGTCTAAGAATAACTTTCTTAACTCTCTCAAATTAAAACCAAAAGGTAGTGGGGGAAGGCTACTTCTTGATTTTTTTTAAACTTCTCTTCCCTCTCTTTTTATTTTTTATTTTATTGTGGATAAAATATACATAACAAAATACATGCCATCACAACAATTTTTACAAGTACAATTCAGCGACATTGAGTATATCCTTCAAGTTGTGCAACCATTCTCGCTACTCTTTTCCAAATCATTCAACCATCATTAACATAATCACAATGCCCTCTAAGCAAAACCTCTCCCTTCCCCCTCTCTCCACTAATAGATCTTTGGTTTCTAGATATTTGCTTATTTCATATAAGTAAAATCATACAATATTTGCCCTTTTGTGACTGACCTATTTTGCTCAGCATAATGTTTTCAAGGTTCTTGATTTTTTTTTCATTTAAACATTAACTGTTGATTTATAGTCTAGAAAATAAGGATACAGCTTACCTTTACATTCCTCCATGTTTCCATACCTACCATGCACATGTGCACTTCCTGTTTCCCTCATCTTCCCAATACAGTTATAATTTTGGTTAGATTAATATAAATTTGGTGAGTACTGCTCACTTGAAGGACCCCTGGTGGCACAGTGGTTAAGCGCTTGGCTGCTAACTGTAAGGTTGGAGGCTCGAACCCACCATCCACTCCGCAGGAGAAAGATGTGGCAGCCTGCTTCTGTAAAGATTACTGCCTTGGAAACTCCATGGGACAGTACTCTATCCTATAGGGTCGATATGAGTGGGAATTGACTCCATGACAATGGGTTTACTGCTAACTTATTTTGACTATGTAAATATTATTTACAGCTGAATCATGACATATACTATAATTAGTTTTCCCATCCTGCACAATCTTTTTTTTAAATTTTCCATTGCCTTTTGTTCTTGTTTTTTTTCTATGTACTTACCAATAATTGATCACTTCTCTCTCCTTAATTTGTGTAAATCTCTCTTAAAACATTCAACTCCATTAAGAATTCTAACAAGTTTATCTTCCTGCAGCTGTTTCTCTTAAAACCTCTAACCTGCTCTCAAATCTGAACTGACAGCTGGACTGGCCATCTGCTTGTCATCTTGAGACATCCCTTCAACATTATCATTATCTAGGAATAAACTAGACCTCTCTCTTGAGTTAGAGCTCCTGTTTTCTGGAACACATGTTTTCCTCTTTTTTGGTTTACTCCTTCATTTTGGCAGAACTCATCTTCTACTCTAGTAGATTCCTGAGTAATGATGCATGCATAGGTACAGTTTTTGAAATCCTACTGTAAATAAGCTTACACTGAATTTGATAGTTTAACTAGGTATAGACTTCTAGGTTAAAAATTATATTTCCTTCAAAATGAAAGCATTGCCCCATTATTTCCAGTCAGTGTTGCTACTAAAAAGACTGATGTCATCCTGATTATCGTTAAAATAAAGTTCCAGAAATTTCTTGGAAAGTAGGGGGGAATACGTGGAAAATGTAAGAGAAAAGATAAGAACATTAGGTTTGTCCAAGAGTTTCAATATCTAATTAACAAGCAGTTTTTTAACAAGAACACAGAGAAAAGGAGATAACCAAAGAAATAATACAATAAATTTTCCCGTATTAAGAACCTAAGACTCTGGAACTAAAGGTCCACAGAGGAGCCAGCATAACAAAGGAAGAATATACCTTTGCTTACCAAGACACATTTTTGTGAACTGTCAGAACGCCAAGGATAGAGACAAAATTTTAAATGGTTCCAAGAAATGGAGGGAAAAAAAAAAACCCACAAGTTGAAGAATCAGAATGGCATCAGATTTCTCAACAGAAATACTGAATGCTAAAAGCCAAGGAAGCAGTTTTCCAAATTCTGAAGGATGTTAATTTCTAACTTACACTCAACCAAACTACAAACTGAATGTGGGGTAAAAAATAAGTTATTTCTAGAAGTGTTAAGACCTGAAAAAAGAAGAATTTCCTTTGTACTCTTCTCTCAGTAATCTACTACAGGATGTAAAATAGAGACACAAAAAAAATTAGAGGAATAAAAAGGAGATAAGAGATCCTGGAATACGAATCTAACACATGAAAGAAAGAAAAGGTAATGCTAGAATAACACAGAGATCAACCAGTCCAAATCAGAGGAGGACAATCAAGGACTCCATCAGGGATGTTATAAGAAGAAAAAAAGGAAAGAGATCATCGGATTAACTCATTGTCATTGAGTTAATTCCTACTCATGGTACCCCCAAGTGTTTCAGAGAACTGTGATGCATGGGGTTTTCAGTAGCTACGATTTTTCAGAAGTAGATTGCCAGTCCTTTTTGTTGAGGCTCATCTGGGTAGACTCGAACCACCAATCTTTCAGTTAGTAGCCAAGTGCTTAACCATTTGTGCCACCAAGGACTCTTATTTGATCATAGCTTTTCAATTATGCCACAGAATATAGGAAGAATCAGAAGGTGGGCCATGCAGGTTGTGGTGTGTGCATGTACACAGGGGTGTGTGTGGGTGTGTGTAAATCTAAGCAAGAGACTAAAAACCAATTATTATCTAACTGTAGTAACTGTAGTAGTACGAAAAGGAAATGTAATCACAATATATTAAAGAACTCAAACGTAAATACTAATTATATAGTAATAAACAAAGAACTCTCAATATTGATCTTAATTAACATTATTATGTTATATGTAACGAAAGGACTGTGGGGAGAAAAGGCATCTGGCGTTAGGCAGAAATAACACAAGCTATAGAAAAGCTGAAGGTTCATCTTCTACAGCAGGAAATAAAGAGAAGACATCTAAAACTTAAACTGCTATGAATCGGAATCAACTTGATGACAACAGGCACGGGCAAAACTTAAAAAATCAAGAAACGGAAATTCATTTTCAGCATGATGGAATGAGGTCAACAAATCCTCTACCCAAGATGCAACAATAAAACTGGGCAAAACTGTCAAAAACAACAATTTCAATGCTCTGAAAAAAAAGGCATACAACAAATTGAGAAGCATTTATTCATGAAAACTATTGAACTTCGGGTGAAAACAGCATGAGTCTGTGGATCTTGTCTGGAACAGCTCCCATCCCTCGCATGACTGAACAGGATTCGTCCCAGAAATATAAGGTTAGTTTAATATCTGCAGATCAATCAATGTAGGATTTCATATTAATAGAATTAAGGACAAAAACTACACAATCATCTCAATAGGCAAAGAAAAAGCAGAAACCCTTTCATAATTGTTGTTAGGTGACAACGAGTCAGTTCCAACGCATAACGACTCTATGCACAACAGAACTAGACACTGCCCGGTCCTGCACCACCCTCACAATCATTGTTATACTTGAGCCCATTGTTGCAGCCACCGTGTCAAGTCCATCTTCTTTAGTGTCTTCCTATTTTTGGCTGACCCTCTACTTCACCAAGTATGATGTCCTTCTCCAGGGACTGATCCCTCCTGATAACATGTCCAAAGTATGTGAGACTAAGTCTCACCATTCTCGCTTCTAAGGAGAATTCTGGCCCTCCTTCTTCCAAGACAGATCTGTTCTTAGTAGTCCGTGGTACATTCAATATTCTTTGCTAACACTGTAATTCAAAGGAATCCATTCTTCTTCAGTCTTCCTTATTCACTGTGAAGCTTTCTCATGCATATGAGGCAAATGAAAACACCATGGGTTGGGTCAAGCACACCTTAGTCTTTAAAGTGACATCTCTGCTTTTTACCACTTTAAAAAGGTCTTTTGCAGCAGGTTTGCCCAATGCAATATGTCATTTGATTTCCTGACTGCTACTTCCATGGGTGTTGATTGTAGATACTATTAAAATGAAATCCTTGACAACTTCAATATTTTCTCTGTTTATCATGATGTTGCTTATAGGCCCAGTTGTGAGGATTTTTGTTTTCTTTATGTTGAGGTGTAAGCCATACTGAAGGCTGCAGTCTTTGATCTTCATCAGTAAGTGCTTCAAGTCCTCTTCCCTTTCAGCAAGGAAGTTTGTGTCATCTGCATAACTGACAGACATATGGGGGACTTTTCATAATAAAAACTCTCAAAAAATGGAAATAGAAGGTTCCTCAAACTGACAAAAGGCATCTACAAAAAATCTACAGTTAACATCATACTTAATAGTTAATGCTTTCCCCCTAAAATCCAATAACTCATGGATCTCCACTCTTTCTACTTCTACTTACCACAGTACTGGAGAATGTAGCCAGTGCAGTAAGGTAGGTGGATGGGGAGGGGAGAGAGGAAGGAAGAAAGGGAGGGAGGGGGGAAAGGGGAAAAGAAACGGGAGAGGGAGCAATGGTGGGAGGGCGGGAGGATGGGTGGAAGGGAGGTAGAGAGCAAGTAGATAGACAAACAGATAGAAGTAAGAAACAAAGGTAGATTAATTAAAGATATCCACTATGGAAAGGAAAAACCAAAACTTTTAATTTCCAGATGACATCATCGTATATACAGAAAACCCTAAGGAATCTATGCACGCGCACACAAATACAATACTAGAACTAATAAAGGAGTTTAGCGAGGTGGAAGGATATAAGACCATATACAAAGGTAAACTGTATGTCCAACTACTAGCAACAAAGATTCCAAAAGTGAAATTATGAAAACAATTCCCTTTAAAATAACACGTAAATAACACTAAAACCATAAAGCACTGCTTAGAGAAGTAAAATAATATCTACATAAATGGAGATATTCCATACTCATGGATTACAAAACTTAATATTAAGACATCAATTCTACCCAAACTGACCAACAAATTTAATCCAATTCTATCAAAATCCCAGTAGACTTTTTTTCCAAGAAGTGGATTCACTAGTTCTCCCCATGTGTTGATCAGTTTGTTGTTCTGTGGTGGCTTGCGCGTTGCTGTGATTCTGGAAGCTATGCCACCAGTGTTTCAAATACCAGCAGAGTCAGCGAGGTGGACAAGTTTCAAACAGAGCCTCCAGAATAACCCAGATTAGGAAGAAGGACCAGGTAGTCTACTTCTGAAAAAACTGGCCAGTGAAAACCTTATGAATAGCAGCGGAACACTGACATAGTGCCAGAAGATGAGCCCCTCAGGCTGGAAAGGCACTCAAAATATGACTGCGGAAGAGCTGACTCCTCAAAGTCGAGTTGACCTTAATGATGTGGATGGAGCCAAGCTTTCCAGACCTTCATTTGCTAAGGTGGCATGACTCAAAATGAGAAGACAACAGCTGCAAACATCCATTAAGAAACAGAATACGGAATGCACAAAGTATTAATCTAGGAAAACTGGATGTCATCAAAAATCAAACAGACCGCATAAAGATCGAATTCCTAGGCATTAGTGAGCTGAAATAGACTGGTACTGGTCATTTTGATTTGGATAATCATATGGTCTACAACGTCGGCAACGACAAATTGAAGAGGGATGACGTCACATTCATCTTCAAAAAGATTTCAGGATCTGTGCTGACGTACAACACTGTCAGTGATTGGACAACATCCGTACTCCTATAAGGAAGACCCTGGTGGCGTACTGGTTAAGAGTTCGCCCGCTAACGAAAAGGTCGGCAGTTTGAATCCACCAGGCGCTCTTTGGAACCCTATGGGGCAGTTCTACTACGAGTCGGAATTAACTCAACAGCAATCAGTTTTATGGGTTATAAGGAAGAACAGTTAATATGACTATTATTGAAATTTACACACCAACCACTAAGGCCAAAGATGAGGAAATTGAAAATTTTTACCAACTTCTGCAGTCTAAAATTGATCGAACGTGCAATCAAGACGCACTGATAATTACTGATCATTGGAATACAAAAGTTGGAAACAACGAAGAGGACTGGTAGGAGGTGGGGCCAAGATGGCAGAGTAGTCAGATGCTTCCTGTGGTCCCTCTTACAACAAAGACCCGAAAAAACAAGCGAATAGATTGTATATGACTCTCTAGGAGCCCTGAACATCAAAGGCAAAGTTGAGGAATCAGACTGAGTGGCAGGGGGAGGGAAAGACAGTTCGGAAGTAGCGAGGAGTTGCCAGATCTGACCCAGTGGGAGCCTGAAACCTTCAAGATGGATCAGCTCCTATGCGCGGTGAGGCTAGAAATGGCACTCGGGAGGCGATTTCCAAATTGGAAGAGGCCTAGTGTCACAGAGTCTACTTGGCCATCCAGTACCAGTGAAAAGCAGCACTCGATCGGCTAAAGGTAAGTACATGCGTCTGGCCTACCGTGGGGGAAAAAAAACCCTCCCATTTGGGAAAAATGTCTCTCCCATTTACCTCCCCCCTCCTCGCGCCGCACTGGGTACCAGGCCAGCTTTACCAACTGCTGAGTCCCTTGGGCCGGAAGTAGAACCCTTAACGTGCCCTGAACCATTCTCCCAGCCTTGGAGAGGGAACACATTAACAGGGAAAAAATAAGCTGCCAGCTCCCCTAAGCCAGGAACTCAGCGTTGGCACAGCTCCTTTGCCTAGGCACAGGCATAAGGGGTCCACAGACTTTGAACACCTTTCACCCCTGCATAGACTTGTGGGGGCCCATTTCAACAGCATAAGCCCTCACTACCGTAGTACAACAGGGTATTCACCTGAAGTCTAACTTCAACTGTTTCAGCTGTGAAGTGGCAGGTTTAGGAGGTCTAACACTACTCTGCCCATTAAGAAGGCTCCTCACCTGCACAAATCAGGAGCTTGAGGACTGGTGGCTCCACCCACACCACCTAGACACCTGCAACAGGGGTCCAAGAATAAGTGGTCAGCCCCAGTCCTTACAGCCAACAGCACTGGGTGCTCATACTCCGACTGCAAAACTCACCTACCTACTCACTCTAGGGAAGAGGGACACGCTTTCCTTTCAGACACTCTGGGGCAGCCATCGCCCGCTGCCTTCTCAGCACATGACCCCCTACTGAGCAAGATACCTGTGCCTACACCAATCACCCATGCCTGTCTAGGACTGTAGGTAAGAGCCTGCACCACACACTTCATGACCAACTACCTGGACACCTGAGTTGAATCCGTACAAGAAAAGTAAATGCACCCCTAGGCTTATATACTTAGTTAACAGATCTAACCACCTGGTGACAAGACTTTAGAGCTTCAAAGGCACAAATAATCAAACTAGCACACACGACCAGCATATTTGGGCATATCAAAACAAAACAAAAAGTTAGGACACAGTAGGCAAATGTAAAATAAAAAAAAATTATAATAACTTACTGATTGCTCAGAGACAACATTCAATATCAACGCACATAAAGGGGCAGACCATGATGGCTTCAACAAGCTCCCAAAATAAAGAATCAATAAATTTTCTAGAGGAAGAGAATTTCTTGGAATTACCAGAGGCAAAATACAAAAGATTAACAAACAGAACTCTTCAAGAAATTAGGAAGGAAATCATAAAAAATGCAGCGAAAGCCAAAGAACACACAGACAAAACAGTAACAGAACTTAAAAGGATTATTCAAGAGCATAATGACAAATTTAATAGGCTGCAAGAATCCATAGAGAGGCAGCAAACAGAAATTCAGAAAATTAACAATAAAATCTCAGAATTAAGACAACTCAGTAGAAAGTCATAGGGCAGAATTGAGGCAGCAGAATCAGAATTAGTGAGATTGAAGATAAAGCACTTGACACCAACTTATTTGAGGAAACTCAGATAAAAGAATTTTAAAAAATGAAGAAACTCTAAGAGTTATGTGGGAGACTACCAAGAGAAATAACCTATGAGTGATTGGAGTACCAGAATGGGGGTGGGGGGGACAGAAAATACAGAGAAAACTGTTGAAGATTGGTTGACAGAAAACTTCCCTGATACCATAAAAGATGAGAAGATATCTATCCAAGATGCTCATCGAACCCCACATAAGACAGATCCCAAAAGAAAGTCACCAAGACATATTATAATCAAACTTGCCAAAACCAAAGATAAAGAATTTTAAGAGCGGCTAGGGATAAACAAAAAGTCATCTACAAAGGAGAGTCAATAAGAATAAGCTCGGACTACTCAGCAGAAACCATGCAGCCAAGAAGCCAATGGGATGACATATACAAAGCCTTGAAGGAAAAAATCGCCAGCCAAGAATTATATATCCAGCAAAACTGTTTCCCAAATATGAAGATGAAATTAGGGCATTTCCAGATAAACGCAAGTTTAGGGAATTTGCAAAAACCAAACCAAAATTACAAGAAATACTAAAGGGAGTCTCCGGTTAGAAAATCAGTAACATCAGATAACAACACAAGACTAGAACTCAGGACAGAGCAACCAGATATCAACTCAGAGAAGTCACAAAAATAAATTAAAGCTAAAACACTGAAAATAGGGAAAAAGAGATCAATATGTAAAAGATAACAATATTAAAACAGAAAAGACTAAAAAAACGTAGACATAGATTTTTCATATGGAGAGAAAGTCAGGACAATATAAAGAAATAAAAGAATGGTTCATTTTAGAAAAATAGGGGTAAATATTAAGGTAACTACAAAGGAAATTAATAATCCTACACATCAAATAAAAAACAAGAAAAATATAAAGGCTCAGCAAATACAAAATCAACAACAATGAAAAAGATGAAAATACATAAGAACAACTTAGCACAGAAAATTAAATGGAACAAAGAAACTGTTAGCAACACACACAAAAAAAGACATCAAAATGACAACATTAAACTAATACCTATCAATAATTACACTGATGTCAATGGACTACATGCACCAATAAAGACACAGAGAGTGGCAGATTGGATAAAAAAACACGATCCGTCTATATGCTGCCTACAAGAGACATAGCTTAGACTTAAAGACACAAACTAAACCCCAAAGGATGGAAAAAAATATATCAAGCAAACACCATTTAAAAAAGAGCAGTAGTGGCAATACTAACCTCTGACAAAATAGACTTTAAAGTAAAATCCACCAAAAAGGATAAGGAAGGACACTGTATATTGATTAAAGGATCAGTACACCAGGAGGATAAAACCATAATAAATATTTACACACTCAATGACAGGTCTCCAAAATATATAAAACAAAGTCTAACAGCACTGCAAAGAGAAAGAGACAGCTCCACAATAACTGTAGGAGACTTCAACACTCCACTTTCAGTGAAGGACAGAACCTCCAGAAAGAAGCTCAATAAAGATACGGAAAACCTAAATGCAACAATGAACAAGCTTGATCTCATGCACATATACCGAACACTCCACCCACAGCAGTTAAGTATACTTTCTTTTCCAATGCACATGGAACATTCTCCAGAATAGACCACATACTAGGCCATAAAGCAAGCCTTAACATAATCCAAAGCATCGAAATATTGCAAAGCATCTTTTCTGACCATAAACCCATAAAAGTAGAAATCAATAACTGAAAAAGTAAGGAAAAAAAAATCAAACACATGGAAACTGAGTAATACCTTTCTCAAAAACTACTGGGTTATACACGAAATTAAGAATGGAATAAAGAAATTCCTAGAATCAAACGAGAATGAAAACACATCCTACCAGAACCTTTGGGACACAGCAAAACCAGTGCTCAGAGGTCGGTTTATAAAAATAAATGCACACATCCAAAAAGAAAAAGGGCCAAAATCAAAACATTAACCCAACAACTTGAACAAGTAGAGAGAGAGAAGCAAAAGAAGCCCTCAGGTGCCAAAAGAAAGGAAATAAGAAGAAGAACAGAATTAAATGAAACAGAGAATAGAAAAACAACTGAAACAGTTAACAAGACCAAAAGCTGGATCTTTGAAAAGACGAACAAAATCGATAAACCACTGACCAAACTGACAAAAGAAAAACAGGGAAGGAAGCAAATAACCCATATAAGAAATGAGATGGGTGATTTCACAACAGACCCAACTG
>NW_004443965.1:4521175-4523245 GCF_000243295.1 Trichechus manatus latirostris
GATGTAAAAGACCTATACAATGAAAACTACAAGACACTACTGTAAGAAACCAAAAGAGACTTGCATAAGTGAAAAACATATCTTGCTCATGGATAGGAAAACTCAATATTGTGAAAATGTCAATTCTACCCAAAGCGATCTACAAATACAATGCAATCCCGATCCAAATTCCAAAGGCATTTTTTAATGAGATGGAGAATCAAATCACCAACTTTATATGGAAAGGGAAGAGGCCCCAAATAAGTAAAGCATTACTGAAGAAGAAGAACAAAGTGGGAAGCCTCACACTACTTGACTGTAGAAACTATTATACCGCCACAGGAGTCAAAACAGCCTGGTACTGGTACAACAACAGATACGTAGACCAGTGGAACAGAATTGAGAATCCAGACATAAATTCATCCACCTATGACAAGCAGATATTTGACAAATGCCCGAAGTCCATTAATTAGGGAAAAGACAGTGTCTTTAACAAATAATGCTGGCATAACTGGATACCTATCTGCAAACAAATGAAACAAGACCCATATCTCACACCATGCACAAAAACTAACTCAAAATGGATCAAAGACCTAAATATAAAATTGAAAACGATAAAGATCATGGAAGAAAAAATAGGGACAATGCTAGGCGCCCTAACACATGGCATAAACACAATACGAACCATAAGTAACAATGCACAAACACCAGAAGAGAAACTAGATAACTGGGAACGCCTAAAAATCACTTATGCTCATCAAAAGACTTCACCAAATGAGTCAAAAGATAACCTACAGACTGGGAAAAAAAATTTGGCTATGACAAATCCGATCAGCATCTGATCTCTAAAATCTACAAGATACTGCAAAACCTCAACAACAAAAGGACAAACAACCCAATTAAAAACTGTGCAAAGGATATGAACACGCACTTCACCAAAGAAGACATTCAGGCAGCAACAGACATATGAGAAATGCTCATGATCATTAGCCATTAGAGAAATCCAAATCAAAACTACAATGAGATACCATCTCACCCAAACTAGGCTAGCATTAATCCAAAAAACACCAAATAATAAACGTTGGAGAGGTTGTGGAGAGACTCGAACACTTATACACTGTTGGTGGGAATGTGAAATGATATAGCCACTTTGGAAATCAATTTGGCACTTCCTTAAAAAGCTAGAAATAGAAGTACCATACGATCCAGCAATCCGACTTCTTGGAATATATCCTAGAGAATTAAGAGCCATCACACAAATAGATATTTGCACACCCATGTTCACTGCAGCATTGTAGACGATAGCAAAATGATGGAAACAACCTAGGTGCCCGTCAATGGACGAATGGATAAACAAATTATGGTATATTCACACAATGGAATACTATGCAACAATAAAGAACAACGGTGAATCCGAGAAACATCTTATAACATGGAGGAATCTAGAAGGTATTACACTGAGTGAACTTAGTCAGTCGCAAAAGGACAAATATATATAAGACCACTATTATAAAAACCCAAGAAAAGGTTTAAATACAGAAGACAACATTCTTTGATGGTTACAAGGGTGGGCAGGGAGGGAGAGGGGTATTCACTAACTAGGAAGTAGACAAGAATAATCTTAAAGGGAAGGACAGCACACACTACAGGGGAAGTCAGCACAACTGGATTAAACCAAAGCTAAGAAATTTCCTGAATACAACCAAACACTTTGAGGGACAGAGTAGTAGGACAGAGGTCTGGGGACCATGCTTTCAGGGGACATCTAGGTCAATTGGCATAACAAAGTTTTTTAAGAAAATGTTCTGCATCCCACTTTGGTTGAGTGGTGTCTGGGGTCTTAAAAGGTAGCTTAAAAGTTAAGATGCATCTGTCGTGGGGTTGTTAACCAATATTATAAAACAATATGTGTACTACTGAAAAAAAAAAAAAGTTAAGATGCATCAATTGGTCCCAACCCACCTGGAGCAAAGGAGAATGAAGAACACCATGGACACAAGGAAAGTATTAGCCCAAGAGACAGAAAGGGCCACATAAACCAGAGACTTCATCAACCTGAGACCAGAAGACCTAGATGGTGCCCGGCTACCA
>NW_004443965.1:4523718-4530062 GCF_000243295.1 Trichechus manatus latirostris
AAAAAAAAAAAAAAAAGAGGACTGGTAGTGGGAAAATATGGCCTTGATGATAGAAACAATGCTGGAGATTGCATGACAGAATCTTGCAAGCCCAACAACTTCTTCATCGCAAATACTTTTTTTCAACAACATAAACGGTGACTATACATGTGGACCTAGACAGATGTAATACACAGGAATCAAATCTACTGTGTCTGCGGAAAGAGACGATGGAAAAACTCAATACCATTAGTCAGAAAAAGGCAAGGGGCCAACTGTGGAACAGGCCATCAAAGGCTCATATGCAAATTCAAGTAGAAGCTGAAGAAAATTAGAGCAAATCAAGTGAGTCAAAATACAAACTTGAGTATATCACACCTGAATTTAGAGACCATCTCAAGAACAGATTTGACACACTGAACACTAACGACCAAAGAACAGACAAGTTGTGGAATGACATCAAGAACATCATAAAAGAAAAATGTGAAAGGTCATTAAAAAAATAGGAAAGAAAGAAAAGACCAAAATGGATGTCAGAAGAGACTCTGAAACTTGCTCTTGAATGTAGAGTAGCTAAAGTAAACAGAAGAAATGGTGAAATAAAAGAGCTGACTAGAAGATTTCAAAGGGCAGCTCCAGAAGACAAAGTGAAGTATTATAATGACATGTGCAAAGACCTGGAGTTAGAAAACCAAAAGGGAAGAACACGCTCGGCATCTCTTAACCTGAAAACTGAAGAAAAGTTCAAGCCTCGAGTTGCAAAACTGAAGGACTCTACAGGGAAAATATGGAAGCATGCAGGAAGCATCAAAAGCAGATGGAAGGAATACACAGAGTCACCATACCAAAAAGAATTGGTGGACGTTCAATCATTTCAGGAGGTAGCTTATGATCAAGAACTAATGGACCTTGGCTGAAAGCAGAGAATACCAGAACTATGCAAAGGCATTCAACTGTGTAGATCATAACAAATTACGGATAATACTGTGAGGAACAGGAATTCCAGAACACTTGATTGTCTCAAGAGGAACCTGTACATAGACTAAGAGGCAGTCATTCCAAAAGAACAGGGGACACTACATGGTTACAGTCAGGAAAAGTGTGGGTCATGGTTGTATCCTTTCACCATATTTATTCAATCTGTATGCTGAGCAAACAATCTGAGAAGCTGCACTATATGAAAAACGCAGCATCAGGATTGGAGGGAGCCTCATTAACAACCTGCAATATGCAGATGACACAACCTTGCTTGCTGAAAGTAAGGAGAACTTGAAACACTTACTGATGAAGATCAAAGGCTACAGCCTTCAGTATGGCTTACACCTCAGAAAGGTGTAAGAAAACAAAAATCCTCACAACTGGACCAATAAGCAACATCATGATAAATGGAGAAAACACTGAAGTTGTCAAGGATTTCATTTTACTTGGATCCATAATCAATGCCCAGGGAAGCTGCAATCAAGAAATCAAATGACACACTGCATTGGGCAAATCTACTGCAAAAGACCTCTTTAAAGTGGTAAAAAGCAAAGCTGTCACTCTGAAGCCTAAGATGCACCTGACCCAAGCCATGGTATTTTCAATCGCCTCACATGCACATGAAAGCTGGACAATGCATAAAGAAGACCGAAGAAGAATTAACTCCTTTGAATTATGGTGTTGGTGAAGAACAGTGACTATACCATCGACTGCTAGAAGAACTAACAAATCTGTCTTGGAAGAAGTACAGCCAGAATGCTCCTTAGAAGGATGATGAGACTTTGTCTCACTACTTTGCACAGGTTATCAAGAGTGACCAGTTCCCTAACAAGGACATTAAGCTGGGCAAAGTAGAGGGTTGGTGAAAGAGAGGAAGACCCTCAACAAGATGGACTGACACAGTGGCTGCAACAATGCACTCAAGCATGGCAATGATTGTGAGGGTTGCAGGCCTGGGTAGTGTTTTGTTCTGTTGTATGTAGGGTTGCTATAAGTCAGAAGTGACTCAACGGCACCTAACAACAAGAAGATAGTTCTAAAATTTAAATGAAATGTCAAGGACTTTGAATAGCCAAAACACTTTTGAAAAACGAAGAACAAAGTTGAAGGGCTGATTTATTATGCTGTTGAGTCAATTCTGACTCATGGCACCCCACATGTGCAGAGAACATTAATCTAGAATGGGGTATTAGTGTAAGGATAGGCATATAGTTCAATGGAACAGAATTGAGTCCAAAAATAAATCCCAGTATTTATGGCCAGTGGATTTCCAATAAAGGTGAAAACAATTCAATAGGGAAAGTCCATAAATAGACACACACACACAAAGTAGCGGACACATACATAGATGATAAAATTAGAATTATAATAATGGAATCAGCAAAAAAAAATCTAACTTCACTCTAATGGTTAACTGTGGAACACACAAATGGAATCAAACTGGAGCTTCAACAATATTAATAATGTTCTATTTCTTACACTGAGCAGTGGGTGTACAGCTAACATATGTTTCATTATAATGCCTCACAACTTATGTTTCAGATATTCTTTTGTATACATCAAATATGTCACTATTTAAAAATAGGTTAAAGTACTACTTTGGAAATTATCTTGAAAGCTAAAAAGATCAACGGCTCTGTTTCCACTGTGTGAGAATCATAAAACAATGCATTAATCAGTATTTATTGGGTTTGATATAATGAAATTAATTTCATTTTTAGGTTTCTGAATATGACATAATAGTCACAGCAAGCCAAACTACCACCAAGAACAATGAGAAAACCAGGATAAATATGGAGAAAAAAAATGTTTAAATCAACTGAAGAGTTGATGAAGCAATCAGCAATAAAGGGACCATGATTCTAGAGAAGAGAGAACTACGGAGATGTAAGTTGATACTCTATACCCACTTTTCCACTGAGTGCAGCAAAATCAGCTGAAAAATCCAGGCTTTGCCTGCACAGAGGGCTGCTGCTGGGGGACAAAGAAACCAAAAGAACTTCTGGCAGTCTCACAGGGCTAAAGACATAATATAACAAAATACTGATGAGAAGTGAAAAGCACAGAACTAGCCCTAACATGCAGCCAATTTTTCCATCAAGTCATATTCCAAATTCTGAAGCTAAAAGTAAACAAAGCCTCTGAAAACAGAGCAGAGTTTTCTGCAATCTTCCCTAAGGGAACAAGGATTCTCAGTTTTCAGAACTTTTGGATTTAGGACTTCTTTACACTCTTAAAAATTGAGGATCCAAAAGAACTATCTTTATGTGGGTTATAACTACTGATTTACCAAATTAGAGACTAAAACAGAAATATCTGAAGTATATATTACAAGTTAACAAAAATATCATTTTCACGAACAATAATTACATTTTCAAAAAAAAAAGTCAGAGAGTAGCATTATTTTACATCTGGGAAAATCTCTTTAATGTCTGGCTTAATAGAAGATAGCTGCGTTCTCAGATCTGCTTCTGCATTCAATTTGCTGTCATATCACAAGTTGTGTAGCCTCTGGAAAACGTCTACTACATGCCTGTGTGAAAGTGAGATTGAAAAGGACAAGTAACATCTTAACATTATTATGAAAATAGTTCGGACTTTGCAGATGCCCTGAAAGGATGTTGTCTCCAAGGCTGCAACTCTGCCTCAACAGCTCAGACCCTGCTTCCACTGTATCTGACAAGTAGGGGAAAGTGTGAATGCTCTATGAAATAATTAAACATCACCTTAAATCTCTACAATTTTTGTTCAAAATTTCCAGATCCCATACAGACTTGTTATACATGCCAAGAGACAGCACCAGATGAGTAGAAAATCAAGAGAAAAAATAAGACAATACAAACAGATCCACAGAGTAATCCGGATGCTAAAGTGTGCACACAAAGACATCAATAGGAGAATTTCACCAGGAAACTGAAATCTTTACAAACGATTCAAATGCATGTTGCACATTTGAAAGAAACCGCTAAAATTAAGAATTCAACACATGAGTTTAACAACATATTAGACAATACAGAAGACAGGATTAGTGAAATGGAAGACAGGTCAATTGAAAATATCCAAACTGAAGCCCGGAGACAAAAAGACTGGAAAATACATAAATGGAATGCAGGATAGAGTGGAAAGGCCTAATTTATGTGAACTGAAGCTCAGAAGAGAGAAGGGTCAGAAGCAAATATCTGAAGACATAACGGTCAAGCATTTTTCAAAACTACTCAAAAAACTCAACCTAAAGATTCAAAAAGCTCTGTGAATTCCAAGTAGGATGAACAAAAAGAAAACTATTGAAACCCTGGACAGACTATTTAAAATAGCCTAAGGTAAAAGACATTTCCTTTAAGGAAGCATTATTAAGGCTGACAACTGACTTCTCACTAGAAATGATGAAAGCTGGGAAAACAATGAAATGGCATCTTTAAAGTGCTGTAAGAAAATAACTGGTAACACAGAATTTATACCAGTGAAATATCCTTCAAAAGTAAGGTGAAGTGAAGATGTTTTGAGTCAAATAAAAACCAAGGAAATTCACTGCCAGCAAATTTATACTAAGACAAAAAAGAAAATACATATAACTAATGTTAATAAAGCAAAACAGAATAATAAATACTTTGTTAACCTAAAAGAAGGCAAGAGAAAATGGAACGTAAAACAAATAAAAACTTTTTGATAAATTTAAATCCATATAAATCAGTAACTGCAATAAACAAAAACAGACAAAAGACTTCAATTGAAAGACTAGATTTTTTAAAGTTAATTTTTATCTGGCAATACAATGGATCTACGTACACCTTACTCTAAACAGTGATTTCCCCTTAGCTAACATGGGGGCACTAGAGGACAATGAACTAAAAAAGCAAAAGATAAATATATAATAAATTATAGCTCACTAATACATTATCAAAATAAGTGATGTGGCCTAACAAAGACCAAAAAGTTCCCAATTAATTCCAGTTACCTTTTGTTAACCATCTATAATACAAACCTTTCACACACACTATCTCTAATCCTCTTATCAGCTCTGCAAATATCCCGGATTTACACTTAAACTATGGCACTGAGATTTACCACATCTGCCCAAGGCCACATAGCTTTTAAGGGAGGATACCATGATTCTAACTCTTTCTCAGTCTGTTTCTAAAAGTTATGCTCTTTCAATAATGGTGATGCTGCATTAATAATTACCTAATATTAGAGCTATTCACCGAATGCTCAGTAATTTGTAGAACCATAAAAGAAAGAAGTTGCAATATTTTTAAAATCTGAAAATGACAGCTGCATGTTTAATGGTCAATCCACTCAGACAACTAATAATTATAACTTTTAAAAGCACATACACTTGAATCTTCTCTATATTATTCTCCTTCAGATTTATGTAATATGATTACCTTATAGAAGACAAACTCCTTTAGGAATATCAGTAAAACGAGCTGCTTGGTTGACTATTAAGAAGCCATATTCATAAAATAGTGTTTTATACAGTTTGGAAACTATATTTTTCATAAATATTCTGATATTTTGATGGTGCCGGTAAATTAAGGTTTCCCTTTTCTGGGGTTCCACAGAGAAATATCTATAAAAACCTTAAATCATGAAAAAGGTAATCCACGAAAGTTAATTTGAAAATAACTAACCTTATATTTATAGATATATCAAAAGATGTAATCTTGTTTTTAGGTGTCATCGAATTTTCTGACTCATAAAGACCCTATGTATAACGGTACAAAACACAGCCCAGTCCTGTACCATCCTCACATTTGTTGCTATGTTTGAGCCCATTGTTGCAGCCACTGTATCAAACCATCTCACTGAGGGTCTTCCTCTTTTCCAATCACCCTTTACTTTACCAAGCATGAGTCCTTCTCCAGGGACTGCTCCCTCCTAACAAAATGTCCAAAGTATGTTCTAAGGAACATTCTGGCTATACTTCTTCCAAGACAGATTTGTTCATTCTTCCAGCAGTCCATGGTATACTCAGTATTATTTTCAACATTGTAATTCAAATGCATGAATTTTCTTCGGTCTTCCTTATTCACTGTACAACTTTCACATGCACATGAGGCAACTGAAAATACTATGGCTTCGGTCAGGTGTACCTTAGTCCTCAAAGTGACATCTTTGCTTTTTACTACTTTAAAGAGGTTTTTTGTAGCAGATTTGTCCTTGATTTCCTTTTTATTTAATTATTTCTTTATTTATTTTATTGTACTTCAGGTTAAGGCTTACAGAACAAATAGTTTCTCATCAAACAGAAGTACACACGTTGTTTTATAATATTGGTTAACAACCCCACAACATATCAACCCTCTAACTTCTCAACCTCTTTTAATGTTTGGTGAAAATACACATAGCCAAAGATACACCGTTTCAAAAATTTCTACATACACAGT
>NW_004443965.1:4538778-4542091 GCF_000243295.1 Trichechus manatus latirostris
GCGTTAGCTGGTAGGTGACCTCTGCATGAATCTCTCCTCGCTCTCCGTTCTCTGTCAGTTTTCTCACTCCATTTGGTGCTTGGCTGAGTTCTTTACCTCTTCATTTGATGTTTTAGGGTTTCAGAATTGTTGTATTCTCTGTTCGGCTTAGTTTTTCGGATCTTTGCTGTGGAGGGATGGTGTGGTGCTTCTGCCTAGAGCGCCATTTTGCCGGAACTCTCTGTCCTTGATTTCTTGACTGCTGTTTCCATGTGCATTGATTATGCATTCAAGCGAAATGAAATCCTTGACAACTTGAAGCTTTTCTCCATTTATCATGATGTTGTTTATTGGTACAAGTCCGCGAGAGCCGAAGTACAACCTAGAGTATACCCCACCTGAATTTAGAGATCATCTCAAGAAAAGATGTGAAGCATTGAACACTAATGACTGAAGACCAGAAGAGTTGTGGGATGACACCAAAGACATCATACATGAAGAAAGCAAAAGGAATTTAAAAGTCAGGAAAGAAAAAACAAAAGAAACGTCAGAAGAGTCTCTGAATCTTGCTCTTGAACATACAGTAGCTAAAATGAATGGAAGAAATGACCAAGTGAAAGAGCTGAAGAGAAGATTTCAAATGGCAGCTCAAGAAGACACAGTGAAGTTATTACAATGAAATATGAACCAAAACGTGGAGTCAGAAAACCAAAACGGAAGAACACGCTCGGCATTTCTCAAGCTGAAAGAACTGCAGAAAAATTTCAAGCCTTGAGTTGCAATACTAAAGGATTCTATTGGAAAAATATTGAAGGACACAGGAAGCATCAAAAGAAGATGGAAAGAATACACAGAGTCACTGTACCAAAAAGAATTGGCTGACATTCAACTATTTCAGGAGGTAGCATATGATCAAGAACCAACGGTACTGAAGGAAGAAGTCCAAGGTGCACTGAAGGAACTGGTGAAAAACAAGGCTCTAGGAATTGACAGAATACCATTTGAGATGTTTCAACAAAGGGATGCAGTGCTGCAAGCACTCACTCATCTATGTCAAGAAATTTGGAAGACGGCTATCTGGCAAACCAACTGGAAGAGATCCACGTTTATGCCTATTACAAAGAAAGATGATCCAACTCAATGCAGAAATTATCAAACAATATCATTAATATCACCGGCAAGTAAAACTTTGCTGAAAATCATTCAAAAGTGTTGCAGCAGTACACCGACAGGGAAATGCCAGAAATTCAAGCCAGAATCAGAAAAGGACGTGAAACCAGGGATATCATTGCTGATGTTAGATGGATCTTGGGTGAAAGCAGAGAATACCAGAAAAATGTTTACCTGTGTTTACTGACTATGGAAAGGCATTTGACTGTGCGGATCATAACAAATTATGGATAACATTGCCAAGAATGGGAATTTCAGGATACTTAATTGTGCTCATGCGGAACCTATACATAGACCAAGAGGCAGTTGTTCGAACAGAACAAGGCGATTCTGCATGGTTTAAAATCAGGAAAGGTGTGCATCAGGGTTGTATCCTTTCACCATACTTATTCAATCTGTACACTGAGCAAACAATCCGTGAAGCTGGACTATGTGAAGAACAGGGCATCAGGATTAGAGAAAGATTCGTTAACAACCTGCAATATGCAGATGACACAACTTTGCTTGCTGAAAGTGAAGAGGAATTGAAGCACCTACTGATGAAGATCAAAGACTACAGTCTTCAGTATGGATTACACCTCAGCATAAAAAAAACAAAAATCCTCACAAGTGGACCAATAAGTAACATCATGATAAACAGAGAAAACAAGGTACAATACCAATATTAAATTCCTCTGGAATTCAAGCATTTCTTTGAGTATTTGAATATCATCCAATTTTTATATATGAATTATGCTAGCCAAAGTTTCAGAAATGCCTACTTTTAAATTATTTATATTATATGTATCTAAGAGCAAGTACTATGTCTTCTTTGTACCTAAGGCATACTGTCAGCGCCCTCAACGAATGATTAATTTAACCTTAAGGTATTTCATATTTTAACTATATTAACCAAGGACACTCCTTTGCAATCGTCATTTAACTTAAATAAATAAAATAATCAAGTGAAGTAATAAACTTGCAAATAAAATAGTAAAACAGAAACTCACATGACAGTAAGAAACCAAATTCTCAAGCATAATAATTATTATTTCTAAGTAGATTCTACCTTTATCACATATAAAAGTAATTGTCATTATCAATATGATTTAGTACATGTGATTATCAGTGTGATCACTTAAATGTAGGTTTAGAATGTTCAACAGGCTTTAAGACTACTTATCGAATATTTGAACTCAATGTAATGGCATTTTATAATTCAGTTAAAATAATTATATTGTCTTCTCAGGCTGGAGTCCATATAGCAACCGTTTACTCAGCAATCACATCATTCACGAAACTATAAGAAATTCTTGATCATAAGATTAATAGTTAACCATTAAAACAGGTTTTCTTGAGATTACTGAATTTATTTACTTTTAGATTATGAGTCAGAAGGCAGGCAAAAGGGGAGATAAAACTAATATGGCAATTAAAAATTCAACTCCAAGGGACAGCAAACAAGGTCTGGATGATTCTAGAAATAAAGACTTTCTGGTATGCCTTCTACTTACTTTTATCACTCCACCACAAAGTTAACAGTTACTCTTCCAGTAAACCAGTTGCCATCAAGTCGATTCTAACTTACAGCAATCCAGTGTATGTCACAATAGAACTGTGGTCTATAGGGTTTTTAATGGTTGATTTTTTTGAAAGCAGATTTCCGGGCCTTTCTTCCGAGGCACCTCTGGGTGGACTCAAACCTCCAATCTTTCAGTAAGCATCTGAGCATGTTAATTGAGCACCCACCATCCAGTGATTCCAACAGCTACCCTAGAAACTTGGAATTCCCATCCAGCCACAAATAAAAAAAAAAAAATCTGATCACTTTTCTTGAATCTAATGTCCTCTACAACGTGTATACTTGCAATAACTAATTTATACTAAAATCAACCACTGCCATGCTTTTCTTCTTACTTACTATTCTTCTTTTCACTACTAGGAAAACCTGGAGAAATTAAATTCATAGGATTAAACAATGTTATGGACAAACAGGCAAATATATCATTAGCCAGAGAATAATAAATTAATAACTTTTTAAAAGCACATTAGCTTAACTCTAGAACCTCTGAATAATAAAAGCTAAATGCATAACAACTTCTTTTAAGAAATATGTGAACCTCTATACAGGGGAAACCAGCACAACCTGTACAAGGAAAGGTCATGGAAGCCCCATAGACACATC
>NW_004443965.1:4542947-4550685 GCF_000243295.1 Trichechus manatus latirostris
GGAGTTGTTAACCAATGTCATAAAACAACATGTGTACTACTGTTTCATGAGAAACTATTTGTTCTGTAAGCCTTCACCTGAAGTACAATAAAATTTAAAAAAAAGAAAGAGAAGAAAAAAAACTATAAATAAGGAGAAAAAAAGAAAAAAGAAATATGTGAACCTGACCTAAAAGGTTTTAGTTACCCATATTCTACTAACTTATGTAATATGTTCAGACGCTTGCTTCATTTCTTAATTTTCTGCGTTAGACCAGAATATGAAACACTTGCATATTCTCTGACTTTTGCTGTTTCTCAAAAGCAGTAATCCGTGTCAAAACTGATTTCAGACAAGTGAATAAGAAAAGTCTATTAAGACTCTGCAAGTAATATAAACAAATCCAAATTAAACTCACTGCTATCAAGTTGACTCTGACTCATAGCGACCCTACAGAACAGAGTCGAACTGCCCCATAGGGTTTCCAAGGCTGTAAATCTTTATGGAAGCAGACTGCCACAGCTTTCTTCCACAAAGTGGCTGGTGGGTTTGAACTGCCAACCTTTCAGTTAGCAGTCAAGCACTTTAACCACTGGGCCATCAGGGTTCCCTAATATAAATAATCATACATAATTTATCTGGTATAAGATATTCATATTACTAAGGAAGAACTCTGTCATCAACAAATGTTTAATACACATTTCTAGATACTTTAGAAAAGGGGGCTTAGCAAACCCAGAAACACTTGGCACCTTGGGTGAAGAAAATGCCGAAGTTATACACTGGTTGGGGGGTAGAGGGGGAAGATTGCAGAGAAGTCAGACGCTTCCTGTGGTCCCTCTTACAACAAAGACCCAAAAAACTGAATGAATCAATTATATATGACAATCTAGGAGCCCTGAATATCAAAGGCAAAGTTGCGGAAACAGACTGAGTGGCAGGGGGAGGGAGAAACGGTTCGGAAGCAGTGAGGAGTTGCCAGACATGACCCAGCGGGAGCCGGCACCCTTCAGGCCAGATCAAATGGTGTACGGGGTGAGGCAAGCAGTGGTGCTCGGGACATGTTTTCCCCATCAGGAGAGACTGAGCGGCAAAGAGTGTCTACTCGAGCCTCCAAAACCAGTGAAAGGCGGCACTCAATAGGCAAAAGATTAAGTACATGCATTTGACCTACCGCACGAAACAAAAAACACCCCCTTCGGTAAAAACTTCTTCCCATTTACCTGTCCCTTCCCTGCTCTGCACCAGGTCCCAGGGCACCTTCAGTGACTGCTGAGGCCCCTAAGCCAGATGTGTGACCCGTCACACACACTGAGACATTCTCCTGGCCTTGGAGAGGGACTACATTAACAAACAGGAAAAAAAAATCTGCCAGATTCCCTAAGCCGGGAACTCACAGTAGCCACGGATCCTTTGCCTAGGCACAGGTATAAGGGGTCCACGGACTCTGAATGCCTTTCACCCCTGCACAGACTTGTGTGGACTCATTTCAACAGCATACACCCTCATTACCACAGGACATCAGGGTATATACATGAAGCCTAACTTCAACTGTATCAGGCATATGGTTAAGTGGCAGATTCGTGATATTTGACACAGCTCTGCTCATTAAGCAAGGTCCTCACCTACCCACATCATGGGCCTAATGACTGGTGGCTGTGGCTCCACCAATACCACCTAGCCACCTGTGAAAGGGGTCCAAGAATAAATGGTGCCTCTCAGTCCCCACAGCTAACACCACTGGGTGCTCACAGTCCAGCTGCAAAACCCACCCCCCTATGAACACTAGGGAACATGGACACTCTTTTCTTTCAGACACTCAGGGGCAGCAGTCAGCCCCCTGCCTTGCTCTGTGCATGACCCCCTACTACAGCCAGCTACCTGTGCCTACACCAATCACCCATGCCTGTCTAGGACTGTAGGTGAGAGCCTGCACTACACACCTGGTGACCAAATACCTGGACACCTGAGCTAAATTCAGAAAGAAAAGTAAACAGACTCCTGGGCTCACATACCTAGTAACAGCTCTAACCACCTCCTGATAGAATGTTAGAGCTTCAACAGAGCCAATAATCAAACTAGCTCATACAAGCAGTCTATTTGGGCATATCAAAACAAAACAAAAAAAGAAGCTAGGACATAGTAAGCAAACATAAAATAAATAAATGTAATAACCTATTGATGGCTCGGGGACAACAGTCTATATCAAATCACATAAAGAGGTAGACCATGAAGGCTTCAGGAAGCTCCTAAAAGAAAAACTCAAGAAATTTTCCAGATGAAGAGTACTTCCTGGAATTAGCAGGGGTATAATACAAAAGATTAATATACAGAACTCTTCAAGAGATCAGGCAAAATGCAGAATAAGCCAAGGAACACACAGACAAAGTAATACAGGAACTTAAAAAGGTTATTCAAGAGCATAAGGACAAATTTAACAGGCTGCAAGAAACCACAGAGACAGCAAACAGATATCCAGGTGATTAACAATAAAATTTCAGAATTAGACAACTCAGTAGAAGCCAAAGGAGCAGAATTGAGGCAATGGAAGTCAGAATTAGTGAGATTGAAGATAAAGCACTTGACACCAACTTATTTGAGGAAAAATCAGATAAAATAACTTTAAAAAATAAAGAAACTCTAAGAATTATGTGGGACTCTATCATGAGGGATAACCTACAAGTGCTTGGTGTCCCAAAATGGGGTGATAACAGAAACTACAGAGAGAACTGTTGAAGATTTCTTGGCAGAAAACTTCCCTGATATCATGAAAGATGAGAAGATATCTATCCAAGATGCTCATCAAACCCCATATAAGGTAGATCCCAAAAGTAAGTCACCAAAACATATTATAATCAAACTTGCCAAAACCAAAGATAAAGAGAGAATTTTAAGAGTGGCTAGGGGGTAAATGAAAAGTCACCGACAAAGGAGAGTCAATGAGACTAAGCTTGGACTACTCAGCAGAAACCATACAGGCTAGAAGTCAGTGGGATGACATATATAAAGCCTTGAAGGAAAAAATTACCAGCTAAGAATTATATATCCAGCAAAACTGTCTCTCAAATGTGATGGCAAATTTAGGGCATTTCCAGATAAACAGAAATTTAGGGAACTTCTAAAAACCAAACCAAAATTACAAGAAAGTCCTCCAGTTAGAAAATCTATAACATCGGGTAACAACTGAAGACTACAACACACAACAGAGTAACCAGATATCAACCCATATAGAGAAGACACAAAAATAAAGCTAAAACACTGAAAATCGGGAAACAGAGACATCAATATGTAAAAGATGACAGTATTAAAACAAAAAAGGAGGGACTTAAAAATGTAGTTATGTATCTTTCATATGGACAGGAAGTCAAGGTGATATCAAGAAATGAAACAGTAGTTTAAACTTTAAAAAATAGGTGTAAATATTAAGGTAACCACAAATGAAATTAACAATCGTACACATCAAAATAAAAAACCAGAAAAACATAGACTCAGCAAATACAAAATCAACAACAATGAAAAAGATGGAAAGAAAATACATAAAGAAGAATGACTTAGCACAAAAAATTGAGTGGAAAAAAGAAATTGTCAACAACACACAAAAAAAGACATCAAAATGATAGCAGTAAACTCATACCTATCAATAATTATGCTGAATGTAAATGGACTAAATGCACCAATAAAGAGATAGGGAGTAGCAGAATGTATAAAAAAACATGATCCGTCTATATGCTGCCTACAAGAGATGGACCTTAGACTTAAAGACGCAAACTAAAACTCAAAGATGGAAAAAATATATATCAAGTAAACAACAATCAAAAAAGAGCAGGAGGGGCAATACTAATCTCTGACAAAACAGACTTTAAAGTAAAATCCACCACAAAGGAAAAGGAAGGACACTATACAATGATTAAAGCGTCAATACACCAGGAGGACATAACCAAAATAAATACTTACGCACCCAACGACAGGGCTCCAAAATACCTAGAACAAACTCTAACAGTACTGCAGAAAGAAACAGACAACTCCACAATAATAGGAGACTTCAACACACCACATTCAGTGAAGGACAGAGCATCCAGAAAGAAGCTCAATAGACATGGAAGATCTAAATGCCCCAATAAACCAACTTGATCTCACAGACATATACAGAACACTCCACTCAACAGCTGACAAGTATATTTTCTTTTCCAATGCACATGGAACATACTACAGAATAGACCACATATTAGGCCATAAAGCAAGCCTTAACAAAACCCAAAGCATCGAAATATTACAAAGTATCTTTCCTGACTATAAAGCCATAGAAGTAGAAACCAGTAACAGAAAAAGCAAGGATAAAAAAAATCAAAAATATGGAAACTGAACAACACTTTGCTCAAAAACTACTGGGTTACAGAAGAAATTAAGGACAGAATAAAGAAATTCACAGAATCAAATGAGAACGAAAACACATCCTACCAGAACCTTTGGGACACAGCAAAAGCAGTGCTCAGAGGTCAATTTATAGCAATAAAATCACACAACCAAAAACAAGACAAAGAGCAAAATCAAAACATTAACCCTACAACTCAAACAAGTAGAAAGAGAGCAGCAGAAGAAGCCTTCGGGCATCAGAAGAAAGGAAAAAATAAGAATTAGAGCAGAATTAAATGAAATAGAGAATAGAAAAACAAGTGAAAGACTTAACGAGACCAAAAGCTGATTCTTTGAAAAGATCAACAAAATCAGTAAACCACTGGCCAAACTGAGAAAAGAAAAACAGGAGAGGAAGCAAATAACCCAAATAAGAAATTAGATGGGCGATATCACAATAGACCCAATGGAAATTAAAAGCTTCATAACAGAATACTATAAAAATTGTACTCTAACAAATTTGAAAACCTAGAGGAAATAGACAACTTTCTAGAAACTCACTACCGACTTAAACTAACACTATCAGAGATAGAACAACTAAATAAACCTAAAAGAAAAGAAGAGAATGAAAAGGTAATTTAAAAACTCCCAACAAAAAAAATGCCCTGGCCCTGACAGCTTTACTGGAGAATTCTACCAAACATTCAGAGAAGAGTTAACACCACAACTACTAAAGGTATTTCAGAGCACAGAAAAGGAAGGAATACTCCCAAATTCATTCTATGAAGCCAGCACAACCCTGATACCAAAACCAGGTAAAGACACCACAAAAAAAGAAAATTACAGACCAATATCCCTCATGAACATAAATGCAAAAATCATCAAAATTCTAGCCAAATTCATGCCAAAAAAATAATTCCAACATGATCAAGTGGGATTGATACAGGTATGTAGGGATGGTTCAACATTGGAAAAACAATAATGTAATACATCACATTAATAAAACAAAAGACAAGAACCACATGATCTTATCAATTGATGCAGAAAAGGCATTTGACAAAGTCCAACACCCATTCATGATAAAAACTCTCAGCAAAATAGGAATAGAAGGGAAATTTCTCAACATAATTAAGGGCATTTATACAAAGCGAACAGCCAACATCATCCTAAATGAAGAGACTTTGAAAGCATTCTCCTTGAGAACAGGAACCAGACAAGGATGCCCTTTATCACCACTCTTATTCAACACTGTGCTGGCCATACTAGCCAGAGCAATTAGGCTACAGAAAGAAATAAAAGGCATCCAAATAGGTAAAGAAGAAGTAAAAGTATCTCTATTTGTAGATGATATTACCTTAGACACAGAAAACCCCAAAGAATCCACAAGAAAGCTACTGTAACTAATAGAAGATTTCAGCAAAGTTTCAGGATACAAGATAAACATACAAAAATCATTCGCTTCCTCTACACAAACAAAGAGAATTTGGAAGAGGAAATCACAAAATCAAAACCATTTACAATAGCCTCCAAGAAGATAATATACTTACGAATAAATCTAACCGAAGACATAAAAGACCTATACAATGAAAACTACAAGACACTACTGCAAGAAACCAAAAGAGATCTGCATAAGTGGAAAAACATACCTTGCTCATGGACAGGAAGACTCAGCATTGTGAAAATGTCAATTCTACCCAAAGCGATCTACAGATGCAATGCAATCCCGATCCAAATTCTACTGGCATTTTTTAATGAGATGGAGAAACAAATCACCAACTTCACACAGAAAGGGAAGAGGCCCTGGATAAGTAAAGCATTACTCAAGAAGAAGAACAAAGTGGGAGGCCTCACACTACCTGATTTCAGAGCCTACTATACCACCACAGTAGTCAAAGTAGCCTGGTACTGGTACAACAACAGACACATAGACCAACTGAGAATTGAAAATCCAGAATTGAGAATCCAGACATAAATTCATCCACATATGAGCAGCTGATATTTGACAAAGGTCTAAAGTCTGTTAAATGGGGAAAGGCAGTCTCTTTAAAAAACGGTCCTGGCATAACTGGCTATCCATCTGCCAACAAATGAAATAAGACCCATACCTCACACAATGTACAAAAACTAACTTAAAATGGATCAAAGGCCTAAATATAAAATTGAAAACGATAAAGATCATGGAAGAAAATATAGGGACAATGCTAGGAGCCCTAATACATGGCATAAACACAATACGAACTGTAAGTAACAATGCGCAAACACCAAAAGAAACGAGATAACTGGGAGGGCCTAAAAATCAAACACTTATGCTCATTAAAAGACTTCACCAAAAGAGGAAAAAGACAACATACAGACTGAGAAAAAAATTTCGGCTACGACAAATCTGATCAGGGTCTGATCTCTAATATCTACAAAATACTGCAAAATCTCAACAACAAAAAGACAAATAATCCAATTAAAAAATGGGCAAAGGATATGAACACGCACTTCACCAAAGAAGACATTCAGGCGGCTAACAGACACATGAGGAAATGCTCACGGTCATTAGCCATTAGAGAAATGCAAATCAAGACTACAATGAGATACCATCTCACCCCAACAAGCCTAGCATTAATCCAAAAAACACAAAATAAAAAATGCTGGAAGAGGTTGTGGAGAAACTGGAACACTTATACACTGTTGGTGGGAATGCAAAATGGTACAACCACTTCGGAAATCGATTTGGCACTTCCTTAAAAACCTAGAAATAGAAGTACCATACGATCCAGCAATCCCGGCTCCTTGGAATATATCCGGGAGAAATAAGAGCCATCACACGAATAGATGTATGCACATCCATGTTCACTGCACCACTGTTCATCATAGTAAAAACATGGAAACAACCTAGGTGCCCATCAATGGACGAATGGATAAACAAATTATGGTTTATTCACACAATGGAATACTACACAACAATAAAGAACAACAATGAATCCATGAAACATCTCATAACATGGATGACTCTGGAAGGTATTATGCTTAGTGAAATTAGTCAGCTGCAAAAGGACAAATATTGTATGAGACCACTATTGTAAGAACTCCAGAAAAGGTTTAAACACAGAAGAAAATATTCTTTGATGGTTACAAGTGTGGGGAGGCAGGGAGAGGGCTATTCACTAACTAGATAATAGCCAAGAATCATCTTAGGTGAAGGAAAGGAATGCACACACTACAGGCGAAGTCTGCACAACTGGACTAAACTAAAGCTAAGAATTTTCCTGAATGCTGTCTATACGAGACACACCTTAGAAACAAAGATGTGAATTTATTAAAAGTCAAAGGTTGGAAAAAAATGTATCAAGCTAACAACTACCAAAAAAGAGCAGGAGTGGCAATTCTAATCTCAGATAAAATAGACTTTAAAACA
>NW_004443965.1:4555387-4576014 GCF_000243295.1 Trichechus manatus latirostris
AAAAAAAAAAAGTTGAGAATTTAGAGGGTTAATATGTTGTGGGGTTGTTATCCAATGTCATACAACAACATGTGTACTACTATTTCATGAGAAAGTATTTGTTTTGTAAGCCTTCACCTGAAGTACAATAAAAAATAAAAGAAATAAAAAAATAAAAAGAATTTTCCTGAATACAGTGAAACATTTCAAGGGACAGAGTAACAAGGGCAGAGATCTGGGGACCATGCTTTTAGGGGACATCTAGGTCGAGTGGCATAACAAAGTTTATTAAGAAAATTTTCTGCATCCTACTTTGGTGAGTGGTGTGTGGGGTCTTAAAAGCTAGCAAGCGGCCATGTAAGATGCATCAATTGGTCCCAACCACCTGGAGTAAAGGAGAATGAAGAACACCAAAGACACAAGGAAAGTATTAGCCCAAGAGACGGAAAGGGAGACATAAACAAGAGTCTGCATCAGCCTGAGACCAGAAGAACTAGATGGTGCCCGGCTACCACCAATGACCACCCTGATAGGAAACACAATGGAGAGTCCCTGATGAAGCAGGAGAAAGGTGGGGTACAGAACTCAAATTATAGTAAAAAGACCAGATTTAATGGTCTGACTCAGGCTGGAGGAACCCCAGAGAGCATGGCCCCCAGACTCTCTGTCAACCCCGAACTAACAATCCCCAAGGCCAACTCTTCAGACAAAGACTGGACTGGACTGTGGGACATAAAATGATACTCATGAAGAGTGTGCTTCTTATTCTTAGCTCAAGTAGATACATGAGACTAAATGGGCAGTTTCCGTCCAGGGGTGAGATAAGAAGGCAGAGAGAGTCAGAAGCTGGTTGAATGGACATGGGAAATCGGGGTGGAAAGGAGGAGTGTGCTGTCACAGTATAGGGAGAGCAATTGGGTTCACATAACAATGTATGTATAAGTTTTTGCATGAAAGACTACCTTGAATTGTAAACTTTCACTTAAACTACAATTAAAAAAAAAAAAAGAAAATGTTCTGCATCCCACTTTGGTGAGTTTCGTCTGGGGTCTTGAAGGCTGGCAAGTGGCCATCTGAGATGCATCAACTGGTCCCAACCCACATGGAGCAAAAGAGAGTAGGGAATACCGAGAACACAAGGAAAGTAGTAGCCCAAGAGACAGAAAGGGTCACATGAACCAGAGACTTCATCTGCCTGAGACCAGAGGAACTGGATGGTGCCCAGCTACCACCAGTGACCACCCTGACAGGGAACACAACATAGAGTCCCTGATGAAGCAGGAGAAAAGTGGGGTGCAGAACTCAAATTCCAGTAAAAGGACCGGACTTAATGGTTTAACTGAGACTGGAGGGACCCCAGAAGACATGGCCCCCAGACGTTCAGCCCAAAACTAAAACCATTCTCAAGGCCAACTCTTCAGACAAAGATTACACTGAATGGGACATAAAATGATATTCATGAAGAGTGTGTTTCTTAGCTCAAGTAGATACATGAGACTATTAATGGGTAGCTCCTGTCCAGAGGTGAGATGAGAAGGCAGAGAGGGTCAAGAGCCTGTTCAATGGACACTGGGAATCTGGGATGGAAGGGAGGAGCATGTAGTCACAGTATAGGGAGAGCAACTAGGGTCACATAACAATATGTGTATAGATTTTTGTACGGGAAACTAACTTGAATTGTAAACTTTCCCTTAAAGCACAATAAATTAAGACAAAGTTACACACTGGTAAGGTCTATTAATGATGTAAAATACTTTAATTCAACTTTTCCCGTAAAATGTTATTCCTCTGAGTTCTGCTCTGAGCAGTGAAACCCAGATAACTAACATATTTGTCATACAGTTGAAAGGGGCTGAGATGCAGCTAAGGATTTAGCCTAGAGACTGAAAATGCTTCCACCTATGCCACAAAGCCTCCAGAAAGGAACCAGCCCTCCAAGCACCTTAACTTTAGTCCAGTGAATTTACTTCACATTTCTGACCTCCAGAAGTATATGTAATAGGAAAAGCACTCTCTGATTTTCATCTACGGAACTGGATGGCTCCTACTTGAGCGTAGCCAAACAACAAACGTATTATCAAACCAAGCAAAGGTCTAAGTCTTCAAACCAGGACTCTGCTTTAGAATCCCTTATGTAGTTTAGAAATAATTCTTTGAAACCAGCAGCCTTTCATCATCCCGATGAAGGTTCAGACAGGGTGCCATCAGACCAGAACATTTAATTATTCATCTCCAGGGAGAAAACCAGTAGATGCAGTCCCTACAGAGAAAGCTCCACCAGAGGAGTTGAAGATGAAAGAACATCCATACCTTAAGCCTCCAGCTAGTCACAAAGCATTTTTCTTTCAACATGCTAAGACAGAAAAAAAAAGGAACCAAGTGACTTCAAGTAATAAAAGACAGAGAGCTGGTTGTTAGTAGCTTATTTTCACTACATAAGTCATACCAAAACCCAAACAAACCAAACTCATCTCTGTCTAGTCAATTCCAACTCATTGCAACCCTACAGGACAGAGGAGAACTGCCCTACAGGGTTTCCAAGGCTGTAATCTTTACAGAAACCAAATGCCACATCTCTCTCCCTTGGAGTGGCTGGTGGGTTCGAACCACTGACCTTTCCGTCAGCAGCCAAATGCTTAACCATTGTGCCATCAGGGCTCCTTTACATAAGTCATAGATTGTTAAACTACAAAGTCTCTAGTCTCGGATCACTTTTAAAGTCTTACAAAGATATCCCTGCTCCTATCCATCAGCATCATTACAGATAACATTGGTAACATGATGGAGTAACTAAGGAAGAGGTCAGATGCCACCGCCTCCCACCCCACCGCCCAAAAAAGAGCCTTGATAACAAGTAAAAGAGCAGCAGTAACTTTGCCTCCTAGATCATGCAAGGAATAAGTACGTCCTCTTCATTCTTCTCTCACATCTACAGGGGCACCTCTCTCCATTCCTTGACAAACAACTTCCCATATTCCAATATATTCAAAGTTTCTTTCTTCCTTTCCCTCCTCCCATCTATTTTCTTTCCTTCATTTCATTTCTAACCAACTTACTTTTCTGTCCAAATTCCCCAACCCTCCTCTTTGCCTTCCTCCCAATCTGCTTACGCATTTGGGTTTCTAATTACCTTTTTTTTTTTTTTGGTGATACACATTCCAGTTAATTAAAGAGATGTTAGGTTGAAATGGAAAAAATTAGACCATGGAGTGTGGCCCTCTAATTTCCCTAATATATCATTTACACAGCACATGCCTGTACCCTAGTTAACACTTCCCTTCACTCGTGACAGCTGGGATTAAAAAAAGGTTTATTTTTCATAATGAGTTTGGTCGAATAAAAATTAGTTGATACAGTATTGAATATAGGAATCATACAGGACTATCATCCAAATCAGCATTTCTCAACATTTATTTCTTAAAGCAGTAGTCCAACAAGGTACTCCACAAGAAAAGAATGGTTTCATGGTCAACTCACAAAGCACACTAGCCTCTTAAAAGAGTCTAAGAAATTCTCAAATAAAAAAACTTGTTTAACTGTATTATTCAGCTTTCCCCAAACTTATTAAGCTGATGAATCCCCCTTTTCCCCCACACCTATTAATATCCCACAGAACACACATTTAAGAAATTGTAATCGAGCCATAAGTTAAAATAAACCAGGTAAAGCACTATCTCTTATAGCTTAGTTTCTAAAATGTGACGGTATTTTGAAAAAACAAAAATGAACTTATACAGAGCACAGTTTTAAAGTGCTAAATGAAACTGACTCATTTTAAATATCATATGTATATTCACTTTGGAGCCCTAGTGGTATAGTGGTTAAGAACTCCGCTGCTATCCTAAAGGTTGGCAGTTCGAATCCACCAGCCGCTCCTTGGAAACCCTATATGGCAGTTCTTCTCTGTCCTATAGAGTCTCTATAAGTCGCAATCAACTCAGTGGCAACGGGTTTAGGTTTTTCTTTTTTAATATTTACTTTAACTAGATTCTTTAAAAATCACGGCTGTAATCACCACTTGGAGGGAGTGGGAGGGGTATTAGAGGATGAGATGATGAAAAGCAAAATTTTCCTTAAAGTCAAGTGTATCATATGGAAAAGAGTATTTTACAAATGTCAAGGTATAAAGCTGTTCTCATTTTTCCTTAATTAATCTGCATATCTGATCTTTTTTTCAAGTGGGAGAAAAGAATGGGATTTTATGAATACATAGCCATGTTATATATACTTTTCTGAAGATACATTATACAGTAATCAAAAATTTTAAAATAAAAATCTGTCCATTTTCCTTCTAATACTATGAATTATTTACTTCACAGGTTTTGAAGAGCATATTTTAAAGTACACACATTTTACCTGAAAGCTCCGTAAAGTGGTCTGTACCAACAGACAAATGAACAAGGAGTAAAAAGCAAGAACCACAGGATACTCAATCCAAAATCAACCCCTCTTGTAGGATCAACACAAAACCAAGCCAAGCATCCGAAGATATTTAGAAACAGTGTTACAGCGTGGACTGTGGAATCAAAAAACAAAATAGAAATGTTTACATTCAATTTATGAGTTCATTCAATAAAAATGATAAATAAAAAACTATTTACTAATAACATATGTATTCTACTCCATGTTTCCACTCAATATTTTTGAAAATACTGCTATTTTTTACATATGTGCTTTGAAAACAGAGCATACACAGGAAAAGGAGTCCTAATACAAGCACTGTTTGGCATGAGTTCTTTTGGCCCTCTCCTTCTGGACAATTACTCAGCTGAACCAGAGAAGCACTACCTTAAGCACTTCTGTCCTCAGAAGGGAACATGTGATGTGTCCCTTGATCCGAGGCCCAACAAGAAAAGTAACGTCTGCCAAGGAGAGAACCAGGACTTGGGAGGAGAAAGATCCTACACTCAAAACTACATTTTTACAGAGTAGGGCTACAAAATTCTCCTAAACGGGACTATAGAAAAGAGAAAAAATGGAGAAGTGCCCTGTGAAATATCATTACAACATTTTTTTCAGCAATAAAATTAGTTAGGACATTTCGACTAAAAATACTAAAAGAGTAGCAATTTCCAGTGGCTACATAGTCATTCTATGGCAATTATTTTTTATTTTTAAAATGCTGGCAGAAGATTCAACTTCTTTAAAAAAAAAAAAAAAAAAAAAAGAGCAAACCATGATGCACTTCAGCTGCTGTGGCAGACCTTTCTTTTGGGCAACACAAACAGATCTTAGCAACCTCTGCATATGCTCTTAATAACTACTTTCCCTGACAGAACAAAAATAAAAATTCTGAGTAATATCTAACTATACTATGATCCTAAAGAATTGCAATTACTCACTATAATTATTTTTTCAAAGGTTTTATCAAAAAAATGGATTCACAGGCTGAATTTATTATATGAAATAGTCTTTTAAAAGTTACAATAATTGTCAATGTAAATTATCCATATATTAATAATATACCATTACTTGAATTAAAAATAACAAATAGAAAACCTATCAAATGTAAATTAAAAAAAAAATTCAACGAACTTTAAAAACTAATTTTAAAATCTCATTTATTTATGAATCAAATAAATCATTAGTGAAATACGATAAAAACATAAATTCTAGGATGCCTCTAAATTTGCTCTCATCTAACCACAGGCAATCACAAATTATAGAGCTGCAGATAGAGCTCCAGAGGAAGAGTGAAGAGACCTGGGTTACAGTCCACTACTGCTGAGCCAACAACTTAACCTATGGAAGCTTCAAGTTTTCAGCTATAAAAACGCAGGCGCTCTTCTAGCTTTAAAATTCCATTGCATTCTAGGACACACAAGAGACTCTTACTAATTATTCCCATTAGGATTTTTAACTCTCATGAACAATACTTTATTAACAAATTTACTCAAAATCCTTTGCCTCAAAATAAAGGTAGTGCTGTAAGAGGCTTAAAAACAGAATTCAAAAGACAACGAGATGGGAAATTATTATTCTGTAGCATTAAATGGCATCCAGCTGCCTAAAGAAATTTTTAATGTTTAGAAAATTCTAACTCAAATTTCAATCTTCAGAGAAATAAATTTTAAAGTTCATCTCCCAATCCACTTATGAGACAGAATATATGAGTATGTGTATATTTTAAAGCTCACAAAAATTCTTCCAAGTACAGATAAAAATAACAATTTAATTTTGTGTAATCTATTGAAAAGTTTTCTAAATGTTTTCATAGCAACTACCAACCGTAATAAGTTATTTGCACCCAATGAACAGTAAAACGTCTAGGCGTCTGTTCACTTATTCAGAGATTTAAAAACAAAGAAAAGCAATCTAACATGAAATGCTATGTTGCTAATTTCAATCTATTCAAGTGAGCAATGAATCGATGCTGGTGGATTCTAAGCGCAGGTAGAACACTAAAGTAATCTTTAGGCCATTTTGTTTACATCCTTTTGCAAGTTGAATGACTCTCCAATTTGCTTTATTAAGCACTCAAATCTGGAACAGCGAACCTAAATTTGCAACCATTACTACAATATTCTTCTTACTAAGTTCTGCATTATGATATAGACCTAACATAAATAGCTTTATAAGAGTAGATCATCATCTTCACTAAATGGTCTTTAATGTACCAAATTTGTTTTTCTTAGTTTTTCTTTTTTTTCCAAATTCAAAAGTACACTGAAAGAGGTTTAGATTCATTTCACAGTGATATTTCTAATTGTGTCAGCTCGTTTATAGGATCAATTCTTTATTCCAAGTAGAGTATTTGGGTTTAAAATGTAAAGTTTATCATATTTTGGTTTAAAATGTAAAGTTACTTCTTCATTTTGATACTTTGTAGGTGGTATACCATGGAAATCTAGAGTCAAAGTATCCAGTTCCAACCTAATCTTGGAGAAGTTACTCAAATTCTCTAAGCTTTGGTTTCCTTAGCTATAGAACCAGATACTATAGTAACTGCTTCATAGTGTGGTTAGGATGTAATAAGATAGTGTATATAATGTGATTGGCACTATGCTTTGCACAAAGTAATTCCTCAATAAATGTTAGTGCTCATAATTATTATTACAGAAGGACAGCATTAGTCAACCCCAAAATCAACAACAGAGTGACCCTTAAAACCTTGAAAACAACTTCTTAACACAGCCTATACTCTATGAAATCTGGGCACACTACTGAGCTGGAACTACATCTTACTTCGTTTCAAGTAATGCTTCTTCAGCTCAGAAACTTAACTGGAATCTTAAGCCCTTTTTGAAAACAGTTAACAGAACTGCCAACTGAATAGGGTTGGGGAAAATTATAGTCAACTGTATTAGGGTTGCTATGAGCCAGAACTGACTCAATGGCACATAACAACAACAACATATTAGGAGAGCCTCAGAAAGTTATATATTTCTAAGACAAAACAGACTATTTTGAAAAATCAGCATTGGAAAAGTGGTTAACAATTTACTGTTGAAATTAATCTATTTCCTCATTCAACCTCTATTTACTAATAAATCCATTATATAATTTTCTTGCAACCTGTATCCCTCCCACCAAAAAAATTTTTTTCACCAAGTCAAAGAACTTACACCTAAAATGCTAGGCCAATTTCTACCCATTAGAAGATAAACACATACATACACTCACACACATATACCAAATTATGTTTGATTAAATGCATGCATTGATTAGCATGTACACAGATGGAAATCATAACCTTAAATATTAAGAAAATATACTACTACCGACACTGGGAACTCAGTAAAAGATCAAGAACAAAACCTCAAAAAAGAAACTAAAAATAAGAGTTTAAAGTGTACTATCCATACGGAATCACGTCAAATTCCAAAGCAACTGCACATACATAAGGAATGCTCCTAAAAGATTCTGATGAAAATTATCTATTTAGGAAAAAAAATAAAGGCTCCCTAATCATAAAGTAAAAACATACCAATTTCCTCCATCAAGAACGTACCCTACAAATTATCCATTAACCCAGCTGTTGTGCAGGTGAGAAGCCATGATAGCTACCTCCCCTACTGAAATAATGATATTAAATGAGACTGAGACTACTCCTGGGAATAAAAATGAAACAGAGAGTAAGTGGTGAGTCTGTGTACATACATAAAAACTTTTAATAGCTTGACTTATTTTAATATTCCACGAGTTATGATTATGTTTAAAGCAACGTGAGCCTCAAAGCCTAAAATCTATGTTCCAATGTTCTATTCAATAAAACTCCCTATATATCAACCAGGTATTTCCAATAATAAAAAGTATATTCACTACCATTTAAAAATGAAAATTGTGCTGAAAGCTATTTTAAAAAGATTTAATTTATAATTTTATGCATCTTTTTAAAAATAGTAATAATGCCTACATTTAACAGAACTTTTAAATGCCCTTTCTTTGCATAAAAATAGCACGCATAATTATTTTCAAAGCAAATATTGCCTAGATAACGTTTTTCAAGGAAAAAGGATCATTACAAAATTTGATCCATATGACAGAGAAGTCATCCTTTCCACAAAAGAATGCCAGTTCTCAAATATATAAGTTTTCCTTGGCTAAGGACTTATACTATCACATACAGTACAATTGTGAAGTACCCAAATATTATGTTGCACTTTCAAAATTATGATTATTTTCCTATATGTAGGAAAAGACCAATTTACTATACTATCCTTAAAATATGAGTTCAAAAAAAAAGGGTGAATCTTGACAACAAAACAGAAAAGTATAAACAAATATATAATTTATTTTATACTCACACATCCACAAGTAGTACATAATTTTTACTGTCTTTTGGAATTCTACAGGAATGTCTACGGAAAAATCCTGGTAGAAACAAGGTCCCACAGGAAAATTGCCGGGAAGAGGTGGCCAATTATTTTTTCTGCCTGTTTAAAAAAAAAAAAAAGTTATTTACATTAGGACAAATATGTGTTAATCTTATTTTTAGTTTCATAATGAAGAAGAATTCTATCTACTCTTTAATAGATGTTATAAAACATAATACTATATTTCTATATCCCTACAATTCTAGAAGTAGGGCTTTATATTTTTCAAAATTTTCTCAGTGTATCACTTTAGAACACATTAGATGGTAAAATAATTTTCCAATATCATGTCATATAATATTTACTAGGAACCATCTATGTACAGGAGAAACAAAAAAAGAGAAAAAAAAGTACAGGGATAGACCTTGTGACTCTACCCTGAAAAACAGATTTAAATAAAATTCCCAAGAGTTTGGCTTCCATGTGAAGATGATCCAGTTTTTAAACTCCTATAATTTTCTTCATCAGTATTTTAAATCTTGAAGTATAATTCTGCTCTTTTCATAAGTCATGTGGAAAGGGAGGACCAGCTTCTGAATCTTTCAAGTTTTCTGCTGCCAACTCCATGAAGGAACATAAGATTCAACCAATACCAAAGGATCAAATTTGGAAATCTCAAAATCTAGCAAAAGCAATATCCAAAAGACACACGTAAGAAAACCATAAAACTGTTAGAAAACATGAAACAGTCATTAGAAAGAAGTCGAGGGATTACAGCACCATCAAAAACCTACAGGAAAAAAATGTAAACTATGAGGAGAAAAACTGCATCTATATGAAGAAATAAGATTAAAAATAAGGGCTTGGTAAATGGTGGGGAAATGAAAAATAAAAATTAAAGCAAGAAGACAAAATACAAAAAGAGAGGGCAAAAACAGCACCTTAAGGTCATTTTCTAATTTTAGATGTTTCTCTAAAACTTTTTTAAAAATTCAATTTTCAACACTTTTTATAGATGAGGAAAATTTTTGCACAGTGAAAAAAAAAGCATGACTTATTTCTAATTCTCCCCAACATGTCTCCACTATTACACCTATCATAGTATTCAAATTGCATAGTTTATACATTTCTCATACTAGTCTCATACTATGTGAGAGAGAGCAGAGCATAGTGGTAAAGAACAGAGGCTCAGGAACCACAAGCACCTAGGCACTTAGCAAGGCCAAAAGCTAGGTGGCTTTGGGCAACTTAACCTCTTGAAGCCTTAATCTCTCCATCTGTAAAATGGAAATAACAATTACACTACCTTTCACAGGATCGTACTGAGGATTAAATTAGTTAATAGATGAAAAGTACTTAAATACACTAACATACTGAGTCTCTTAATTTCCTATTCCTCATTACTACCTTTACTAAAACACTATCATAGAAATAATTTGTATTAATCAAAGTAAGGCAACAGGACTGATTTTAGTTATAGGTTTTTCAAAAACATTGATCTGAATTAAACCTTTAGTGTCTCTTTCTACAGATGCTGTCTCTGGTATTGGAAGTAAGATAAAAGTGTCCCCAGGAGGCCCTAGATTTCCACATTCTAAGGAAGAAACAGGTCTGTATATTATTGTTGTACTAGCCTGGTCATTTCACCACTATCCCAGACATCCAGCAATGACTTGTCTAGCCCTTTTTTCCCTTCTTATCCAGAGAATGCTAGCCTTCCCTAAGATACTCCCTTGAAGTGACCTTTGGGAGTCACAGCCTGAATAGATTTCATAGCAAATAATCAATTCAGCACTTATTTATTTCTTTGGCATCATCTAAACAGCCTAGGCTATCAAACAATTCGAGGGACAGAGTAACAGGGGTGGGGGTCTGGGGACCGTGGTTTCAGGGGACATGTAGGTCAATTGGCGTAACAAAGTTTATTAAGAAAATGTTCTGCATCCTACTTTGGTGAGTGGCGTCTGGGGTCTTAAAAGCTAGCGAGTGGCCATCTACGATCCATCAATTTGTCCCAACCACCTGAAGTAAAGGAGAATGAAGAACACCAAAGACACAAGGAAAGTATTAGCCCAAGAGACAGAAAGGGCCACATAAAACCAGAGACTTCATCAGTCTGAGACCAGAAGAAGTAGATGGTGCCCGGCTACCACCAATGACTACCCTGACAGGGAACACAACAGAGAGTCCCTGATGGAGCAGGAGAAAGATGGGGTGCAGAACTCAAATTCTAGTAAAAAGACCAGACTAATGGTCTGACTGAGACTGGAGGAACCCCAGAAAGAATTGCCCCCAGACTGTCAACCCCGACCTAAAACAATTCCTGAAGCCAACTAGTCAGATTAAGACTGGACTGGACTGTGGGACATGATACTCATGAAGAGTGTGCTTCTTAGCTCAAGTAGATACATAAGATAAATGGGCAGCTTCTGTCCAGAGGTGAGATAAGAAGGCAGAGATGCTCAGGAGCTGGTTAAATGGACATGGGCGATCAGGGGTGGAAAGGAGGAGTGTGCTGTCACAGTATAGGGAAAGCAATTAGGGTCACATAACAATGTATGTATAAATTTTTGTATGAGAGACTAACTTGAAATGTAAACTTTCACTTAAACTACAACAATAAACAAAAAAAAAAGAAATAAAAATAAACAGCCTAGGCTTCCTAGAGTCACCATATATTTTTCTAACATGATTTAATATTATATACTTGTGGAGACAAAGAGCAGATAATTTGAAATTGACCTGAATAACCCAGAATATAAAAGTCAAATGTAGGATACACTCCCATGTGCTCAGAAAACAACAACAGGCCCAAAGAAGGCCCAAGTGCAAAATCAAAGCCTCTTGGCCTTAGAATAAACCAGAATTAATATATTCGCATTCACTTTCTGGGCACTGAGGATAACATTGTTCTAATCCATCAAAAGACTATACAAATCAGCCAAGATCAGAGAGCTAGAGTATCAAGTAGGAAATCTGCTGTATCAGGTCTCCTTGCTAGAAAAGAAAAACAGGGCAAAGTTTTATCCATAAACCAAATGACCCAGAGCTAGTGCAGACATTAATTTAAAGTGTTTAAAAGTTAATTTTATTTCAAGATTCTCTGCATACTACCATGCTGACTGAGGTTTTGCATTTCTCGTTCTCGACGATCTAATTCTGCTGCTTTTCTTTCTAGTTCTTCCTGGCGCTTAAGAAGTTCTGCTTGGGCCAAGGCATGTTCCTAAACAAAAAATATCATTAAGTGTATATCAAGAAGTATAAAATACTAAACCATTTATACAATATCTCCTACTTCTTTCTACTATGCTAGTTCAAATGCTTTTCTAAAATACAGGAATTATTCAAGATTCAAGTTTCAGAAAAAATTATGGGGATATTTGGCCCACTTTTGTCTTTTCATTATGATAACTGTCTCAGTTATCTAGTGCTGCTATACAGAAATACCACAAGTGGATGGCTTCAACAAAGAGAAATTTATTCTCTCACAGTCTGGTAGGCTACAAGTCCAAATTCAGGGCATCAGCTCCAGGGGAAGGCCCTCACTTCTCAGCTCTGGAGGAAGGTCCTCGTCATCAATCTTCCCCTGGTCGAGGAGCTTCAACACACAGGGACCCCGAGTCCCAAGGACATGTCATGCTCCTGGTGCTTCTTTCCTGGTGGTATGAGGTCCCCAACTCTCTGCTTGCTCCCCTTTCATCTCTTGTAAGATAAAACGTGGTACAGGCCCCACCCCAGGGAAACTCCCTTTACACTGGATCAGGGATGTGACCTTAGAGAGGGTGTTACAATCCCACCCTAATCCTCTTTAACATAAAATTACAATCACAAAATGGAGGACAACCACACACTACTGGGAACCATGGCCCAGCCAAATTGATACATACAGTTTTGGGGAAACAATTCAATCCATGACAACAACCCTCAATGGGAATGTTAGGTCCAATAGGACATGAAAAACTTCTCTCAATAAGAGTAGTTAGAGTCATGAGCTAATTGGGAAAACAAAATTAAGGTGACTGCTGTGCCTAAATGAACAAGAAGAAGAGAGAAAAGGGAAACGGTTGAATTGGTTCTTGTCAATTGGGTTAAACGGAACATAAGGTACCCAATGCAAGAATATTATATGGTATCTTATATAAGATAATGAGATCAAAGAAGGATATGAGTAAGAAATCCTGGTTTGTAACTCCATTTGTCCTTATGTGATAGCAGGCATTCTATTCATCTCCTTTTTCATTGTACTTTGGCCACTTTCTCATACCTACTACCACTGTCTCCTGTTTAGCCATTGTAATGCTCTTCCAAGATCTATTATTGTATCATTGTTACTGTAATGGTTTGTGCATTAAAAAGTGAGACCAAAGGCAAGAAAGTTTTCTCTATACAAATTGTACACAAGATGCTATATGTATTCAATAACTGCTAACAACAGAATAAAGATAATGCTATAAGCTAACAAGGAGCGTAAGTATTATAGAGTTGATAAGCTAGCTAATCCAGACTCAAAAGCAGGTTAAAATTTAAACAATAAGGAATACAACAGTTTAAAGAATTGTTTTGCTCAAAAAGCAAATGTTATTGACAATTTAATTTCTAAAATGAATTTACACAGCTAACATGAACTAACCTTTGCAATCTGTGTATAAGCTGGAGGTTCCTCTGTTGGTTTCATTATTGCTGGTTGTGTATTAGGTACATTAGGCATTTTCACATTGCCTGGTGGAGGCTAGGAAAATTAAGAAAAAGACAAATTACACAATATAAAGATCCAATTTTATTTCTTTCAAAAGGTATACAAATAAAAAGTGAAATCTGAAGAACTGCCTCTCTTCCTCCTCTGCCCTCTCATACTCAACCATCAGACAAAGAGCTACTTAAGCTCTCCATCTCCATTTTCTCAAACTCATTCATTTCTCAATGTTTCAGTCTGACTGCCACCTTTAGCACTATACTCTTTTCAAGGGGTACCACAGGTAAAACTATCTTTAAATATTTCTTTGTAGTAAAACACAGCACCAGACTGAAGAATTACACCAAGGTTACTAACTGCCAACTCTTCCTTCTTAAGAAAACTATGTGCCAATGCCCTGCGAAGTAGTAAATAGGTGAGATCTTGGCAGAACCATATGGAAAACTAAAATTAGACTTCCTACTTCACACCATACACAAAAACAAATTCCAGATGGATTTACGGCCTAAAAGTGAAAAAGTAAAACTTAAACACTTCTAGAAAAAAAAATAGGTAAATATTTTTATGAACTCAGGGTAGGTAAGAGCTTTTCCAATGTAAACTCTAGAAATCACGTGTATTTTGTTCATGATGTATCCCAAGTGCCTAGAAGAATGCCCTGGACACAGGAGATGCACAGTAAGTTATTGTTAAATTAATTAAGATTAAACACAAACTATAAAAGATTGACAAATTCAACCACATTGAAATTTAATAACATAAAATGAAAAGTCAAATCACAGATAGTAAAAAAGAAAGTTATAATGCATATAACAAAAAACTGTTACAAAGAATACATGAAGAATTCCTATGAATCCATAAAAATACCACTAATAAAAAAAAAGGAAAAAAATCTGAATAGGCACTACAAAAAGAAAAGAAAACAGGAAGTCAATAAACATGAAAAGATGTTCAATCTCACTAGTGAGCAAGAAGTACAAAAAACATTAAATATTATTTCACGATCTTGTGACAGAAAAATGTGAAGTCTGACAATATCAAAATTTAGAATAAAAGTATATACATACTGATAATAACTGTAAAAATTAAAGCATATGACCAAGAGAACATTTCAAATCAATGGAAATAAAAAGGATTATCAATAAATTGTTGCTGTTGTTAGGTGCTGTCGAGTCAGTTCCAAATCACAGTGACCCTATGTACAACAGAACGAAACACTGCTGGTCCTGCGCCATCCTCATGATCATTGCTATGATTGAGCCTATCGTTGTAGCCACTGTGTCAGTCCATCTCATTGAGGTCTTCCTCTTTTACACTGACCCTCCACTTTATCAAGCATAATGTCCTTCTCCAGGGACTGATCCCTCCTGATAACATGTCCAAAATATGTGAGACAAGTCTCTTCATCCTCACTTCTAAGAAGCATTCTGGCTGTACTTCCTCCAAGACAGATTTGCTCATTATTCTGGCAACTCACGGTATATTCAATACTCTTCACCAACATCATAATTCAAAGGCACCAATTCGTTGGTTTTTCTTATTCACTGCCCAGCTTTCGCATGCATATAAGGCAAGTGAAAACACAATGGCTTGGTTAAAGCACACCGTAGTCCTTAAAGTAACATCTCTGATATCCATAAATGGTGCTGGAATAATTATTTAAATATTTGGAGGGAAAAAATAAGATCCCTGCATCTCACCAGAATAAATTCCAAATGAATTAAAAGTAAAAGTAAATTTTTAAAAAAAACTATAAAATATAGTATAATACAGCATAGATATAGATGACTATTGGATCTTGAGGTAGAGAAAAGCCATTCTAAACACAAGGAAGAGGTGAGAAGAGAGAAATCATAATTAAACTACATAAAAATTAAGAAATTTGATGAGGTAAAGCATATCATAACCAAGAATAAAAGGTAAGTGGTAAATAATAAGCAATGCATACAGCAGACAATTAGCTAATATATTTCATTATGTACAAACCAATAATAAATAGATGAACATGTTACTGGGGAAAAAACTGTACTTTAAAAACCCTGAACAGACAAGTTATAAAATAAATACAAAAGAAAAATAAACATATAAATATTTTCAACCTCACTAGCAATCAAAGAAATGCTAATTTCACCTAATTATTTTTAAAATCATTACTACCATGGGATTACCAGTACACTTCAGAAAAGGTGTGGTGAAATAGGCTTTCTCACATTCTGATACCAAAAATCAAACCTGTTGCCGTCGAGTTGATTCTGACTCATAGTGACCCTATAGGATATAGTAGAACTGCCCAATAGGGTTTCCAAGGAGTGGCTGGTGAATTCCAACTGTCGACCTTTCGGTCAGCAGCCAATAATCTTAACCACTGTGCCCCCAGGGCTCTCTGTGATAGTGGAAGTAAAAACTAGTACATGTAACAATCCTGGAGCACAATTTGGCTGTATGTATCAAGAGCCATACAGATATTTACACCCTATGACCCATGAAGAGCTAGTCTTGAAAAATATCCTAAGGAAGTAATTAAAGATACACACGTGTGTGTGCCAAGAATGGTCACAACAGCATTACTTCTAAAAGCAAAAAGTTAGAAACAACCCAAATGTCCAACAATAGGGATATAGTTAAATAAATTGTCAATTCCATAGGAGAGTATAATATACAGATTTTTTTTAAGTTCTAAAAGAATATTTAACAAAATGGGGGAAGCTTGTACCAATTAGTGATAAACGCAAGTTTCAAAATAAAGCTGGATATACAGAATAGTGCCAATTTTGTACTTTAAAATATAGTAAAAATAAATCAAAATGTTAATAATGATTCTGGAAAGTGGAATTATGGGTAAGAGAGAGCTTTGCTGCTAACCAAAAGATCAACCGTTTGAATCTACCAACCACTCCTTGGAAGCCTATGGGGCAGTTCTACTCTGTCCGACATGAGTCAGAACTGACTCGACAGCAATATCACTATATCTTTTGTCATCAAAATAATTATAAATTCTGTTCCAACTGCCTGCTCCCTCTACTCCAATATCCCATATTACCGTATTTTACTAACATAACACGCGCATTCTACGTTTGTTTGACAACCATACCCCCCGCCCCACTGCAAAGCATTGTCATAAATGCCGCTATGCAATTTTTTTTACATGTGGCTGTAAAAAAAATTAGCACAGCATGCTTATGAAAATACCTCGTGGGTTGGGGGGTGTGGCTGGCAAGCAAACATAGAGGGCATACATTATCTGAATAAAAATATAGTAATAGAAAAACTGAAGTTAATCAGTCCTAACTGTTCTGCAACTAGGCAAGCATGGCCCTAAAGTCCCACCCTCTTGGTTTAATAAACAGCAACAACAATACAATGAAAGAAAAAAAAAAGGCTTGGAAAACTTAGGCTGGCAGCCCACTCCAGCAAAAACACAGAAAAAACTATCCAAGAATCCATCAAGTTGAAATATTTTACTATAAATTCTGCAAATACTTAAGACTTATTTAGAGCTAGTAGTTTGATATATTTGAGGTCATAGTTGTTTGTGGTATGGCAATGATGAGAAATGTTGAAGAAGTACAAATCTATAAAAATATGTATTAATCTGATAGTTATTATCCTAATAATTTCTCTAAATTTGTAGACCTCTCTTCAGCTCTGAGATCCAGTATCTTCTTCAGCCACAACAGTACTAGAAAACTGTTAGCCACATCAAACCAAGTATAGCTTCTGGGGGAAACTTCTTGCCGTAATTATTAAAAACCTATTTTGATGATGGGTCCTAACTCTTCTCTAAGTTTTTACTTGTACACATATGAGCAAAAAGAAAATTAAAAGAAGCCACCTAAGACTTCCATTTCTTTTTTTGTTAATCAAAAATTTTATTGTTGTAATTAAATGAAGTTTACTTTCAAGTTAGTCTCCCATACAGAATTCTTTTTTTTTTTTTTACATACATTGTTATGAGACCCCCAACCACTCACTGCATTCTGTGACAACACACTCCTCCCCTCCACCCCTGATCCCCCATGAACATTCAACCAGCTCCTAAGTCTCTCTGCCTTCCCATCTCACCTCTGGACAGAAGCCACCCCTTTGGTCTCTTGTATCTACTTGTCTAAGAGGCACATTCTTCACAAGTATCACTTTATGCCCCACAGTCCAGTCCAATCCCTAGCTGAAGAGTTGGCCTCGGAAATTGTTTTAGTTCTGGGGTAATGGAGAGACCCGGGGCCACACTTTCTGGGGCGCCTCCGGTCTTAGTCAGACCATTAAGTCTGGTCTTCTTACTAGAATTTGAGCTCTGCATCCCATCATTCTACTGCTCCATCAGGGACCCTCTGTTGTGTTCCTTGTCAGGATGTTCATTGGTGGTAGCCGGGCACCATCTAGTTCTTCTGGTCTCAGGCTGATGAAGTCTCTGGTTTATGTGGCCCATTCTGTCTCTTGCGCAAATACTTTCCTTGTGTCTTTGGTGTTCTTTGTTCTCCTTTACTCCAAGTGGTTGGGACCAGTTGAAGCATCTTAGTTGGCCGCTTGCAAGCTTTTAAGACCCCAGACGCCACTCACCAAAGTAGGATGCAGAACATTTTCTTAACAAGCTTTGTTATGCAAATTGACCTAGATGTGCCCTGAAAGCGTGGTCCCCAGATCCCACATCCCTGCCACTCTGTCTCTCAAAGTATTTGATTGTATTGAGGAAACTTCTTAGCTTTGGTTTAGTCCAGTTGTGCTGGCTTCCCCTGTAGTTTGTGCTCTCCTTCCCTTCACCTAAGATGATTCTTATCTACTATCTAGTTAGTGAATAACCCTCACCCTCCCTCCCCACCCCCATAACCATCAAAGAACGTTTTCTTCTGTATTTAAACCTTTTCTTGAGTTCTTATAATAGTGGTCTTATACAGTACTTGTCCTTCTGTGACTGACTAAATTCACTCAGCATAATAAGTTCTAGCTTCCACCAAGTTATACGATGTTTCACAGCTTCATCGTTGTTCTTTATCATTCCGTAATATTCCATTGTGTGGATATACCACAGTTTGTTTATCCATTCATCCATCGATGGGCACTTAGGTTGCTTCCATCTTCTGGCTATTGTGAACAATGCTGCGATGAACATGGGTGTGCATATATCTATTCCTGTGACGGCTCTTATTCTCTAGGATATATTCCAAGGAGCGGGATAGCTGGATCGTATGGTACTTCTATTTCTAGCTTTTTAAGGAAGCACCAAATCGATTTCCAAAGTGGTTGTACCATTTTACATTCCCACCAACAGTGTATAAGTTTTCCAGTTTCTCCACAACCTCGCCAGCATTTGTTATTTTGTGTTTTTTGGATTAATGCTAGCCTTGTTGGGGTGAGATGATATCTCATTGTAGTTTTGATCTGCATTTCTCTAATGGCTAATGATCGTGAGCATTTCTTCACGTGTCTGTTAGCTGCCTGAATATCTTCTTTGGTGAAGTGCCTGTTCATATCCTTTGCCCATTTTTTAATTGGGTTATTTGTCTTTTTGCTGTTGAGGTTTTACAGTATTTTGTAGATTTTAGAGATTGGACGCTGATCAGATTTGTCGTAGCCGAAAATTTTTTCCCAGTCTATGTTGTCTTTTGACTCTTTTGATGAACATAAGTGTTTGATTTTTAGGAGCTCCCATTTATCTAGTCTCTCTTCTGATGCTTGTGCATTGTTACTTATGGTTCGTACTGTGTTTATGCCATGTATTAGGGCTCCTAGCGTTGCCCCTATTTTTTTTCCATGATCTGTATCATTTCAATTTTATATTTAAGTCTTTGATCCATTTTGATTTAGTTTTTGTACATGGTGTGAGATATGGGTCTTGTTTCAGTTTTTTGCATATACATATCCAATTATGCCAGCACCATTTGTTAAAGAGACTGTCTTTTCCCCAATTGATGGACTTTGGGCCTTTGTCAAATATTAGCTGCTCATAGGTGGATGAGCTTACATCTGGATTCTCAACTCTGTTCCATTGGTCTATATATCTGTTGTTGTACCACTACCAGGCTGGCTTGACTACCGTGGCAGTATAATAGGTCCTAAAATCAGGTAGTGTAAGGCCTCCCACTTTGTTCTTCTTCTTGAGTAGCGCTTTATTTATTCAGGGCCTCTTCCCTTTCCATATAAAGTTAGTGATTTGTTTCTCCATCTCATTAAAAAATGCTGCTGGAATTTGGATAGGGATTGCATTGTATCTGTAGATTGCTTTGGGTAGAACTGACATTTTCACTATGTTGAGTCTAATTACCTATCCATGAGCAAGGTATGTTTTTCCACTTATACAGGTTCTTTTAGCTTCCTGCCGCAGTGACTTGCAGTTTTCTATGTAAAGATCTTTTACATCTCTGGTTAGATTTATTCCTAAGTATTTTATCTTCTTGGGGGCTATCGTAAATGGTATTGATTTGGTGATTTCCTCTTCGAGGTTCTCTTTATTGGTGTAAAGGAATCCAATTGATTTTTGTACGTTTACCTTGCATTCTAAAACTTTGCTGGAATCTTCTGTTAGTGCCAGTAGTTTTTTTGTGGATTCCTTGGGGTTTTCTGTGTATAAGATCATATCATCTGCGAATAGAGACACTTTGACTTCTTCCCTACCTATCTGGATGCCCTTTATTTCTTTTTCTAGCCTAACTGCTCTGGCTAGGACCTCCAGCACAATGTTGAATAATAGTAGTGATAAAGGGCATCCTTGTCTGGTTCCTGTTCTCAAGGGGAATGCTTTCAAAGTCTCTCCATTCAGGATGATGTTGGCTATTGGTTTTGTATAAATGCCCTTAACTATACTGAGGAACTTCCCTTCTATTCCTATCTTTTTGAGAGTTTTTATCATGAATGGGTGTTGGACTTTGTTGAATGCCTTTTCTGCATTGACTGATAAGATCATGTGGTTCTTGTATTTTGTTTTATTTATGTGATGGACTACATTGATTGTTTTTCTAATGCTGAACCATCCCTGCATACCTGGTATAAATCCCACTCGGTCATGATGAGTTTTTTTTTTGATATGTTGCTGAATTCTCTTGGCTAGTATTTTGTTGAGGATTTTTGCATTAATGTTCATGAGGGATATCGTTCTGTAATTTTCTATTTTTGTGGTGTCTTTACGTGGTTTTGGTTATCAGGGTTATGCTAGCTTCATAGAATGAGTTTGGGAGTATTCCATCCTTTTCTATGCTCTGAAATAC
>NW_004443965.1:4576826-4589651 GCF_000243295.1 Trichechus manatus latirostris
CCCCCATAACCATCAAAGAATGTTTTCTTCTGTGTTTAAACCTTTTCTTGAGTTCTTATAATAGTGGTCTTGTACACTATTTGTCCTTTTGCGCTCTTAACCATTGTAACACCAGGGCTCCCTGGGAAAGTTAAAAGGTTATAATTCTTTTATATTTTACCATGAATTTCTTTACTATGTTTGCCTGTTCTGTGTGGCTTTGGAGAACTCAACTAGGACCAACAGACAAATATTATAGGAAGATATATTTTGGCTGAATAGAATTAAGAACATTATGACAAGCATGGTTACACAATGGTAGGATAGACTGTTCTATAATATAGTGAGTTCTCTAGACTGGAAATTCTGATGGTATTCCATTATTAAACAAATAGCTGAAAATTCAAAGCCCCTTCAAGGTATGGGAGCCCTCGTGGTGCAGTGGTTAACAGCTCGGCTGCTAACCAAAAGGTCAGCAGTTCAAATCTACCAGCGGCTCTTTGGAAATCCTATGGGCAGTTCTATTCTGTCCTTTCAGGATCACTATGAGTCAGAATCGACTTGATGTCAACAAGTTTTTTTTTTTGCTTTTCAAGACATGGGAGTCCATGACTTGTCTTTCTCATGCATAAGCAAATACATGTTTTCCTTCCTGGTTTTCTTCCATATTCTCAACACTTACATTCAAGAAAATTTCTCTCTCTTTTTCCTGTTCTTCCTCTTCTATTTGTGAACCAAAAAAACATACTAAATACACTCAGGGTCTGTCTTAGTCATCTAGTGCTGCCATAACAGAAATACCACAAGTGGATGGTTTTAACCAAGAGAAGTTTATTTCCTCACAGTCAAAGTAGGCCAAAAGCCCAAATTCAGGGCGTCCGCTCCAGGGGAAGTCTTTCTCTCTCTGTTGGCCTTCCCATCAGTGTTCCCCCGGACTAGGAGCTTCTCTGCACAGGGACCCTGGATCCAAAGGACACGCTCTGCTCCTGGCACTGCTTTCTTGATGGTATGAGGTCCCCCTGTCTCTCTGCTCACCTCTGTCTTTTATATCTCAAGAGATTGCCTCAGGACACAATCCAGTCTTGTAGATCAGGTCCTGCCTTACTAACACAACTGCCACCCATCCTCCCTCATTAACATCATAGAGGCAGGTTTACAACATACAGGAAAATCACACAGTACCAGGAATCACGGCCTAGCCAAACTGATACACACATTTTTGGGGGAACATAATGCAAACCATGACAGGGTCTATGTTTCTAAATGCATGTTAATGGGTCTCTTGCATCCAAAAGCCCTGGTGCTTATTGAAAATGCAAACTCTGGGCCCCTCAAGGACCTACTGACTCAGGATTGAGGCAAAGGAATTTGAATTTTTAATAAGTTACACAGGGTGAGTCTAGAACACCTTGAAATTTGAGAATTCTTCTCTAAGGCAACAAAGTTTACAGTTTTTATAAGCCAGTTACATTTTTTCACCTAATGGAAAAACCGCCAAAAGAAACCTAAAACGTTTTGCAGCTTTCACTGACTTTCTCAGCCTCTGCTTCAGCAGACAGGGACTGACACTGCTATGCTCTAAGAGCTTAACACAGATTCCCTTGTTATTAAGGGTGGTATATATTGTACATGCTAATCTCAGATTAAGGACAAACAGAAAAAATTTTTTCAGAATGACCATGGTAAAGCAAGGCTTTTAAAGATTAGAATAACTGTTGGGGGTGGGTGGGAGCACAGGCATAATGAGGAAAGAAGGGATGCACCAAGAAGGGAATTCCAAGTACAGAAAGGCATATAAAGGAACAGAAGCATGACCATACACATTCATTCATACACTTGAGATATGTTAATGTACAAAACAGGCAAACATCCCTACCCTCATGGAGCTTACATGCTAGCAGGGGAAGATAAACAATCACACATTTTTTAAAAATACAATATAAATATCTTAGAAGGTAATAAATGTTACAGAACAACAACAAAATATGAGCAAGGTAAAGGGGTGACGAGTGCAGGGTAGGTATGGGTAATTTTACAAAGGTGGTCAGGGAAGCCGATATCTAAGCAAAGATTTTCTATGGAGGTGAGAAAGTCAATCTTGCAGATATCTAAGGGAAGACCATATTAGGCAGAGAGAACAGCCACTGCAAAATCAGGAGAATGCCCGGCATATACAAGGAAGAGCAAGGAGACCAGTGGGCTAGATCAGAGTACACCACGGACAGCGTGAGGAGATAAGAACAGAAAGAAGTCAGATCATACACCATTTGAAGGAATCTTCATTTTCCTGTGACAAAATTAAAAGCTAATGAAGGGGTCTGAGCAGTAGACTGAAATGATAGACTTTTGTTTTTTTTTAAAGGGATCACTCTGGCTACAAATTGAAAATAAACTGAAAACGGGCAAAGACAGAAGGAGGGACGGCAGTTAGGAAACTACCACTACAGTAATCTAGGCAAGCGATGATGGCAGCTCAGGCCAAAGTGGTGGCTGTGGAGATAAGAAGTCAGATATGGATGTATTTTTAAGGTAAAGTCAGTAGGCTTTTCTGATGGAGTGATGTGAGATTTAATGGAATGGAAGGAGTGAACAACTACCAAGGTTTTGGCCTAAGAAACTAGAAAAATAGAGATGTAAAAGACTCTGAGCAGGCTTAAGAGAAGGAGCCTCAGTTCAAGTTAGGACATGATGAATTTGCAATTTCTAAGACATCCAGGTAGACATGCGTAGTAGGCAACTGAACATATGAAAATATATATAAATGTATGTTGAATATATGTTCAGAGCAGGAGTCTAGGCTAGAAACATATATTTGGGAGTCATCTGTGTGTAGACAGTATTTAAAGCTGTGAGACTGGATAAAATCACCAATCGAGTCAAACAGAGAAAAGCAGCAAGGCCTAACTACTCCTGGTACATTCCAATATTAAGATGTTGGGGGTGAGGAGGGAATCAGCAGAGGATATTGAGAAGTGTTTTCAAAGCCACATGAAGAAAATGTTTTAAGAATGAGATAGTGATCAACTATGTCAAAGCTAATAATAATCAATAAGGTAAACTTGAAAATTAACCATTGATTTAGCAATGTGGAAGTCACTGGTTACAGTGACAAGTGCAGTTTTGGTGGAGTGGTGGGAGCAAAAGCCATACTGAAGTATCTGTTGGGAGAAAGAAATGAGGGGAAAAAAGACAAGCAAACAACTCATTAGAGGAGTTCTGCAGTAACAGGGAGCAGAGAAAATTTTTCGGAAAGGAGATAAGAGAAATGGGCTGGAAAGGGAAATGAGGTTAAGACAAAATTTTGTTACAAAATTACAGTAATCAAGGCAGTGTGGTACTGGTATAAAGACAGACATACAGATCAAGGGAATAGAATTAAGAGTCCAGATATAAAGCCACAGATTGAGGGTCAACTGATTTTCGATGAAGGGTGATAGGGCAACTCATTGGGAAAGAAGAGTATTTTCAACAACTGAGCTTGAAAAACTGGATATCCACATGCAAAAGAATGAAGTTGGATGCCTACCTCACACAATAGATAAAAATGAACTTAAAATGGATGATAGACCTAAATTTAAACACTAAAACTATATAATTCTGAGAAGAAAACACAGAGTATAAATTTTTGTGATCTTGGGTTAAGCAATGGTTTCTTAGATACAACACCAAAAGCACAAGCAACCAAAGAAAAAAACAGATAAATCAGATTTCATTAATATTAAAAACTTTCATCGATCAAAGAACAATATCAAGAGAGGGAAAAGACATCTACAGAATGGGAGAAAATATTTGCAAATTGTATCTCTGATAAGGGACTCATACCCAGAATATAACTAACTCTTACAACTCAACATTAAAAAAACAAATAACCAAATTTTAAAAATGGGCAAAGAGCTGAATAGGTATTTCTCCAAAGATGATGTACAAATGGCCAAAAAGCACATGAAAAGATGTTTAACATCATAGCCATCTGGGAAATGCAAATCGAAACCACAAAGAGATATCACTTCATACCCACTATGGATGGCTATACTCAAAAACACAGATAATAACAAGTACTGACAAGTGGAAAAATCAGAACTCTCATGCATTGCTGGTGAGAAAGTAAATGGTGCAGCCACTTTGGAAAACAATTTGGCAGTTTCTCAAAATGTTAAACATATGACCCAGAAATTCTACTCCTAGGTATACAGTGAAGAAAATGTAAACACACATCCACACAAAAACTTGTACACAAATGTTCACAGCAGCCCCATATTGTGAACCTAAATGTCCATCAACTGATGAATGGATAAATAAAATGTTGGTATAGCCATACAATATCATTCAGCAATAAAAAGGGAACGAAGTACTGATATGTGCCACTACACAGATGAACCTTTAAAACATTAGGCTAAGTGAAAGAAACAAGTCGCAAAAAACTATATATATTGTATGATTCTATTTATATGAAATGTCCACAGTAGGCAAATGTATAGAGACAGAAAGTTAATTTGCAGTTGCCTAGGGCTGGAGAGGGAGGAGGAAAGGTAGAGTTTCTCTTATAACAAGAATATTCTAAAATTTTTGTAGATTACATTGTGGTGATGGTTGCAAAACCATAGGTAAATATACTAAAAAATACTGAATTGTGTATTTTAAATGGGTGTATTATGTGTTCATTATACTTCAATAAAACTGTTAAAAATAAATGAATAAAAAATAAATGAATAAAAATAAATGATACATTCTTGTGATTTTTTTTGATAGGAGAAATAACATGGTTTTTATATTGATAGGAATGTTCCAGTACAAAGTGAAAAAATTACTGCTGTAGGAGAAGGGCGATTTAGCGAAATCTTTTAGATGAGAGGGGACAGGATCTAGTACATAAGCAGAGGGAATGGCTTTAGACAGAAGGACAGATAGACTATTTATAAATAACAGGCAGAAAAGCAGAGTATCTGTGTACAAACATTGTCAGTAGGTCGATGTAGTGGTGTGAGTCTGTGGACATTCTCCACTGATTGCTTTTAATTTTCTCAGTGAAAAAAGCAAAGTCATCAGCTGAGAGGGAGGGCATCAAAAGAGATTTTAAAGCTGAGGACAGAGGAAGAGGCAAGCAGACAACTGAATGCCTAGGCAAGTCAGTACAATTTAGAGCTGGTCATGAACTGAAACTGAGGCCAGTTTGTGTGTGGTTGTGTCTTTGTTCAGTCATCTTTAGCTGCAAAGGTGAGGGCGCGAGTAGATAGAGAGTTGTATTTAACCAGTGTTTGGATTTTAATCCAGGAATTATGTCATAGTAAGAAAGGGGGACAAGGGAGTTGAGAGTGCACACAAGAGAGTGATTATAATGACTGAACGAGGAATTTAAGCTGAGAAGCGAGGACAAGAGGTAGATAAAGGGCAACAGACAGTAGGATCACAAGCCTGCTGGAGTTGAAAGATAAGCTGAAATTAAGGGACTAGTGGAGTGACTAAAGAGACAGGAGGTAGTGGTCAGAGATATATGAAATTAATATTATAGAGGAGTTAAGTGACAGGTTTTAGAGTAAATAATTAAACCTTTACCAAAAGAATTTGGTCTTTGTCCTTAGTTTCTGAGAGATAATCTCTAAACTCTTGGAATGTCCCTTATGACTAGAATCTAATCATTATTAGAATCTAATAACTAGAACGAGGTGACTCAGGGTGCAGGGCTCAAAAAATCTACCAGCTTCTATCAACCCAACCTCCTTGGAGGGGAGAGAGAATGGAGATTGAGTTCAACCATATAAGCAGTGATTCAATCAATCATGTCAAATAATGAAACCCCAATAAAAATTCTGAGCTCTGTAACTGTAAATATAGCACCTTCTTGAGTTCTGTGAGTGGTTCCAGCAAATTATCAAACCCCAGGGGGTAGTGGGAACCCCCAAATTTGTAGCCAGTTAGTCAGAAGTTCAGGTGTCCTGGGGACCCCCAAAATTGCAACTGATGTCTGAAGTCTCAGGTAGACTTGGCAGTCTGGAGGACTGGGCCCTTTAATTTGTAAGATACTACAGTTTGGCTCAGAAGAAGAATTGCATTTGCAGTTGGTATCACAGAGGATATTAGAGTTGGTGTCTGAGGGAGACACCCACACAGCCATTTTACTGGTAATGACAAACTCTACGATATGACTATGAAGTGAATGACTGAGACAACATGGAAAGCAAAAATCATGGATGGAAGAGAACAGGTCAAGGAACTTGGAAAGATCGTTACCAAGAATTCAAAATAAGAACAGTGTTAGACTCAGAACTAAAACAGTTCCCGAGGCCAACTCTTCAGACAAAGATTGGACTGGACTGTGGGACAAAAAATGATACTCATGAAGAGTGTGCTTCTTAGCTCAAGTAGATACATGAGACTAAATGGGCAGCTTCTGTCCGGAGGTGAGATGAGAAGGCAGTGAGGGTTAGGAGCTGGTTGAATTGACACGGGAAATCAGAGGTGGAAAGGAGGAGTGTGCTATCACAGTACAGGGAGAGCAATTAGGCTCATATAACAATGTATGTATAAATTTTTATATGAGAGACTAACTTGAATGGTAAACCTTCACTTAAGCTACAACAATAAATAAATAAAAAGAATAGTGTTAGAAAGAATAGTGGTGAACTAAAAGCTAAAATTAAGAAATACGAACTGATAATTCAAGGATCAGTAGATGACAGCCACAGTAATTGGTAGTACATAACAGAATCTGATTAAATGAAATTCAAAGGTGGGAATTTTTTAGACAGAAAGGAAGACAAATGCCTGGAAACAACAATGAGAAACAAAGAGGCTATCTACTCCACCTTTACGTCCAGTTGTCTGAGAACAGTGAGAAAAAAAGCAGCTATCATTTGAGAGAGTTGCTGGGAAGCAGAGCCCTCAAAGAAGGACCAATTTCCACAGAGCAAAAAGGCAAATAAAACATTCAGAGAAGAGGTTGAGGATATAGTGGATTTTGATGAAGACGAACTGTGACTTCCAAAAGGCACAATGGAAAGTTTCAGAAATTAAAGTAGACGGGGGGCAGAATAAGGAATGTGCACAGCATTATGAGGATTAAAATCCAGGAGATGAGAAGTACCCTGGGAGTCTGGGGCTTCTTCTAGAGATTGACAAAAACAGGCATTAAGGCATAATGACATTCATCCTGATAAACTTAGGGCACATCAGTAAAGACAGGTATCTGTTCTGGAGGTTCCACTTTAACCCTTTTTAAATGAGGATGAAGAGATCTGGAGAAACACAGTCTTAGTTCCAATGTACCATCTTATTCCCAGTGTTGTGAACAGACAACGTGAACCCCAATGATTCCCCTCTCCTGGTATTTATGCCTTTGTATAATGTCCTCCCCCTGAGAGTAGGCAGGACCTGTAACATGCGTGTAACCAACAAAATATTAAAAAAGGTGATGAACTCTCATTCCTTTGATAAGTTACATTATGTAAGACTCCATCTTAGAGGATTCGAGTAAGATACTCTCTTTGCAGGCTTGATGAAGTTGCCATGTTGAAGTAACCCAGGAGGCTACAACTATGTAGCTTCTAGGAACTGTGGGCGGCATCTATGACTTGACCGCAGACTCAATCAATAGCCAGCAAAAAAGCAGGGCCCTCAGTCATAAAACCATAAGGATATTAATTCTGCCAACAACGTGAATGAAGCCGGATGCAGATTCTTCCCCAATCGAGCCTCTAGATGAGAACAGAAAACCCAGTTAAGCCATGCCTAGATCCCAGACACACAGAAACTGATATACTAAATGTGGGCTGTTTCAAGACACTAAGCTTGTGGTAATTTGTTACACAGGAATAGAAAACAATATACCCACTGCAAGGGATTTATCTTGATCTGAGGAAGAATGTCAGAATAATATAGGGAAGACAGACATATGTCTATACACAGTCTCTCCTGACCCCCCTTCAGTGACAGAGAGAAAGCCTAGATAGGAGGCAGTATCAATGGGGTGAGGAAGGAGGAGTTCGTGAGTAGATGACTTCAGCTGGAGTAAACAACACATTAAAGGATAAGGTTAAAGGATAGTCTAGGATCAAACCATGCAACCTGCCACTAGTAAGCTAGCAATGTATAGATTCTAAGGAGGGTAGATGACCTGATATGACCTCTGACTGAGGGAAATAATTCTAGTTAAAACCCGGTCATCGAGTCAATTCTCAGTCATAGCGACCCTACAGGACAAAGTAGAACTGTCCCATAGGGTTTTCAAGGCTGTAATCTTTATGGAAGCAGACTGCCACATCTTTCCCCTGCGGAGTGGCTGGTGGGTTCGAATAACCAACCTTTCAGTTAGCAGCCAAGTGCTTAACCACCGGATTACAGTACACAAAAAGATTTGAAGAAGAGAGAGTCTGGAGGCAAGTAACTAGATAGGCCATTGTATTATTTCACATGAGTGCCTGAACCAGGACAGTTTAGTAGGAAAGAAAAAGACAGGTAATATCTTTTGGAGGTATTAGTGACAGGATGTGGCAACTGATTAGACGTAGGAAAAGAAGTTGTTTCAGCCAAAGAGGGCTCAGGTATTTCTTGCCAATGACACTAGGACAGAAGGCAATCAAATCATTAAAGGAGACTGGAAACAGAAAATTGGTTCCAGAAGGGGCAGATAACAAGCTCCAAGAAAGATAAGATGGTGAGAATCAGAGGAGAAAGGAAAAGAGAGAAAAAGAAATGCATGGCAAGAGAAAATAAAGACAGGTATTAAAATAGTACAGAAGAACTAGTATAGAAAAAGCATTTACAGTATTGTTATTAGTTGCCGTCGAGTCGATTCCAACTTATAGCGACCCCACGTGTGCAGAGTAAAACTGCAATGAATGGAGCAATTTTAACCCACCAATTCCATCTCTAGTCATCTATCCTAAGCAATAATCTAAAATGTGTAAAAAGACATAGGCACAAGGACATGAGAAGGAAAAAAGCAGCCCCTGACATCCAGGAATTCCTCTGACACTTAAAACTAGGCCTCAGTGTTGTTAGAAGCTGGCCTGGCACTCACACGCAGGCCTTGTTATTCTCCTTTTGGACATAAACAATCCCACAGAAAACCAACCTCAGACAAGGTGACTCAGAGATCACGATAAAGTGAGACAAACAAGATGTCATAATTTCATCTAAGCACAAAAACAAGGTCACTGTGCAACCCAAAAAATACCAAATATTCTCTTATTCTCTTCTCCTAGCTAGTTAGTGAATTATGACTCTTCGCCAATGATAGCGTTAGCTTCACTCTAGTCTGCCCTCCTAAAAGAAAAAATTTATTGAGATAGTCAATCACAGAATTGCTTCCATTTTCTGACAGTACCCAATCCCACTTTCTTGCACCCTCCCCAAAATCATCCAACCGAAGCCCAAATCCTGTAATAAGTCCTTTCTAATATCCCCTTGGTTCCTGGGTGGTGCAGACAGTTTGCACTCGACTACTAATCAAAAGGTTGGTAGTTCGAACTCTCCCAGCAGCAGACTGCAAAAATCTGCTTCCGTAAAAATTACAGCCAAGAAAACCCTATGGAGCTGAGTTCTACTCTATAACATGTGGGGTTTCCATGAATAAGAGTCGACTTTACGGCAAAAGGTTTGTTTTTGGTTTAATATCCTCTTACTGAGATGCATCATGCATTTTCATGTTGCACATTCTCCTGCTATAACAAATAATAAACCCAACTTGTTCAACTACAGATGTATTCCTGGTGGTGTCTGGCAGTTGTTGTTAGGTGCCGTCGAGTCAGTTCCAACTCGTAGCGACCCTACAGGACACATCAGAATTGCCCCACAGAGTTCAAGCTGCCGCTGGTGGATTCAAACTGCTGACCATTTGGTTAGCGGCAGAGCTCTTAACCAGTGAGCCACCAGGGCTCCTGAGGGCATTAGCAGATGCTATTCATAATTCTACTACTATGGTAACTACTAGTTAACATTTATTATAACACTACATGCCTTAGATGCTTTAAACATATTCTCTCATTTAATCACAAAACCCTGTGATATATATTATTTCTTAGTTTTTAAACTAATTTGGGTTTGCTTTTACATCTTGCTTTTATGCACTCAACATTATGTCTGAGATTTATCCATGCCAATATGTATAAATCTTGTATATTTGTTTTAACTACTATATAGTATAAATAGTATAAATACTATATAGTACTCTACTATATGAATAAACCACTTTTTAAATTTATTCTTATCCTGCTGAGTATCAATGAATCTGTTTCTACTTTATCACTAAATGTACACTATTTAAGTACAAGAACATACATGACAATGATATACCCCAACTTCAGGATAGTGGTCCTCTCTCAAGAAGGAAAAAGGGAAGAAAAAGTGATGGGGATGAGGTTTCATCTGCGTATATATTTTTTAGAATTCTCAAGCACATACGACAAATTATAATAACTGTAAATTCTGTGGTAGGTCCATGAATGTCTTCTCTTGTTCTGTATGTTTGAAATATTTCACAATTTAAAACAAACAAAAAGTTTTTAAACAAAAAATGAAAACAAGCCTCTGAAAGACTAGAATGTGAGTCCCGTGAGAACAAAAACTATGTTTATTTTATTATTATACCCTTCCCAAATATCTAGATAAATGCAAATGGTAGGCAAATATTTCTTAATGTATGACTAGGTACTATCGTAATTCTCATTTTTCAGATGAAAAAGTTGAAGACTTTGACAGTTTAAACAACTTGCCCAAGGACACAGCCAGTCAGTGGCCAAGCCAAGATTTTAACTCAGATCTTTCTGACTCAAAAATCCCTAATATAAACCACCGTTTTCTGGAAATAATCGAAACATCTCAAAAAACAGGAATAATTAGCTCAGTAAATTATGGACGGTAAAACCAATGATAATATCTTCTGTAGTTACAAACTATTTATAAAGATTTTATAACATTATAACAACTCTTCACCTATGAAAAGAGATATAAAATTGAATAGAAAATAGATACATGGTAAAATAAAATACTCAAGAAAAAGACTGACAGCAAACAAATGTTTACCCAAAAAAAGATGTCTCTAGGTGATGGGGTTTTGGGTAAATTTTAACTTCTTTTTCCTAATTTCTCACATTGATCGAATTCTTTTTTATAACAAAAGCCCAAAAAACAATTTCTAAACAATTTTATCTAAAACCTCAAAGAAAAGCCCTAAATGATACTAGAAAATATACTATTAAACTTCAGAATGCATTTACCTGAAATCCTTAAAATATTAAAAACTGCTAGAACAAATAAAATATATTGTGTATTTTATAACTGAAGACTGTATCAGCAATGAGAGGTATATTCAGTCTTAATTTTATCATTTGAAAACTTCTTAAACCCAAAATAAAGCTTCCTATCAAATAATGTTCCGAATGTCCAAAACAGGTAAATCATATATAGTACCAGCAAGTTTCTTCTGTTCTCTCTTTCAGCAAGCAATAAATGTGTTTTTATGAATCATATCAAATCCTCAAACCTGTAAATAAGAATATTGAGGCTTCTCCTCTGGCGCTAGAAGAAAGGAAATAATAAGAATTAGAATTAAATGAAATAGAGAATAGAAAAACAATGGAGTTAACAAGACCAAAAGCTGGTTCTTTGAAAAGATCAACAAAATCGATAAACCACTGGCCAAACTGACAAAAGAAAAACAGGAGAGGAAGCAAATAAGAAATGAGAAGAGTGATTTCACAACAGATTCAACCAAAATTAAAAGAATCATAACAGAATACTATCAAAAACTGTACTCTAACAAATTTGAAAACCTAGAGGAAATGGACAAATTTCTAGAAACTCACTACCTACCTAAACTTACACAAACAGAGGCAGAACAACTAAGTAAACCTATAACAAAAGAAGAGATTGAAAGGTAGTTAAAAAATTCTCAGCCAAAAAAAGCCCTGGCCTGGATGGTTTCACTGGAGAATTCTACCCAACTTTTAGAGAAGAGTTAACACCACTACTACTAAAGGTATTTCAGAGCATAGAAAAGGATGGAATACTCCCAAATTCATTCTATTCATTCTATGAAGCCAGAATAACCCTGATATCAAAACCAGGTAAAGACACCACAAAACAAGAAAATTACAGACCTATATCCCTCATGAACACTGATGCAAAAATCCTCAACAAAATTCTAGCCAAGAGAATTCAACAACATATCAAAAAATAATTCACCATGATCAAGTGGGATTTACACCAGGTATGCAGGGATGGTTCAACATTAGAAAAACAATCAATGCAATCCATCACATTAATAAAACAAAAGACAAGAACACATGATCTTATCAGTCAATGCAGAAAAGGTATTTGACAACATCCAACACCCACTCATGATAAAAACTCTCAGCAAAATAGGAATAGAAGGGAAATTCCTTAACATGACTAAGGGCATTTATATAGACCCAACAGCCAACATCATCCTTAAATGGACAGAGTTTGAAAGCATTCCCCTTGAGAACAGGAACCAGACAATGATGCCCTTTATCACCACTCTTATTCAACACTGTGCTGGAGGTCCTAGCCAGAGCAATTAGCCTAGAAAAAGAAATTAAGGGCATCCAAATTGGTAGGAAGAAGTAAAATTATCTCTATTTGCAAATGATATGATCTTTTACACAGAAAATCCCAAAGAATACACAAGAAAACGACTGGAACTAAGATTTCAACAACGCATCAGGATACAAGATAAACATACAAAAATCAGTTGGATTCCTCTACACCAACAAAGAGAACCTCCGAAAGGAAATCACCAAATTAATACCATTTACAATAGCCCCCAAGAAGATAAAATACTTAGGAATAAATCTAACCAGAGATGTAAAAGACCTGTGCAATGAAAAC
>NW_004443965.1:4589751-4590975 GCF_000243295.1 Trichechus manatus latirostris
AGTATCTTTATTTGCAGATGATATGATCTTATACACAGAAAACCCCAAAGAAACCACAAGAAAACTACTGGAACTAATAAAAGATTTCAGCAAAGTAAACATACAAGATAAACACACAAAAATCAGTTGGATTCCTTTACACCAACAAAGAGAACTTTGAAAAGGAAATCACCAAATTAATACCATTTACAATAGCCCCCAAGAAGATAAAATACTTAGGAATAAATCTAACCAGAGACGTAAAAGACCCATACGATGAAAACTACAGGACACCACTGCAAGAAACCAGAAGAGACCTGCATAAGTGGAAAACCATACCTTGCTCATGGATAGGAAGACTCAACATTGTGAAAATATCGATTCTACCCAAAGTGATCGACAGATTCAATGCACTCTCGATCCAAATTCCAATAGCATTTTTTAATGAGATGGAGAAAACAAATCAACAACTTCATATGGAAAGGGAAGAGGGCCCAGATGCGTAAAGCACTACTGAAGAAGAACAAAGTGGGAGGCCCTCACACTACCTTATTCGAGAACCTATTATACCACTATGGTAGTCAAAACAGCCTGGTACAGGTACAACAACTGGTAGGTACATAGACCAATAGAACAGAATTGAGAAACCAGAAGTAATTTCATCCACCTATGAGCAGCTGATATTTGGCAAAGGACCCAAATCCATTAATTGCAGAAAAGACAGTCCTTTAACAAATGGTGCTGGCATAACTGGATATCCATCTTCAAAAAACTGAAACAAGACCCGTACCTCACACCATGCACAAAAACTAACTCAAAATGGATCAAAGACCTAAATATAAAATCTAAAAGATCATGGAAGAAAAAATAGGGACAACGCTTAGGAGCCCTAATACATGGCATAAACACAGTACGAACCGTAAGTAACAAGCACAAACACCAGAAGAGAAACTAGATAACTGGGAGCTCCTAAAAATCAAACACTTATTATGCTCATCAAAAGACTTCACCAAGAAGGGTGAGACAGTACACAATACAGGGGAAACTAGCACAACTTGTACAAGGAAAGGTCATGAAGCCCCATAGACACATCCAAACTCCCTGAGGGACTGAATTGCTGGGCAGAGGGCTGTGGGGCTATGGTCTTGGGGAACATCTAGCTTAAGTGGCATAACACAGCTTATAAAGACAATGCTCTACATTCTACCTTGGTGAGTAGTGTCTGGGGTCTTAAAAGCCTGTGAG
>NW_004443965.1:4591229-4611407 GCF_000243295.1 Trichechus manatus latirostris
TGTCATAAAACAATATGCGTACTACTGTTTCATGAGAAACTATTTGTTCTGTAAGCCTTCACCTGAAGTACAATTAAAAAAAAAAAAAAAAAGACTTCACCAAAAGAGTCAAAAGACAACCTACAGACTGAGAAAAATATTTTGGCTACGACAAATCCGATCAGCGTCTAATCTCTAAAATCTGCAAGGTACTGCAAAACCTCAACAACAAAAAGACAAATAATCCAATTTAAAAACGGGCAAGGATATGAACAGTCACTTCACCAAAGAAGACATTCAGGCAGATAACAGACACATGAGGAAATATTCACAATCATTAGCCATTAGAGAAATGCAAATCAAAACTACAATGAGATACCATCTCACCTCAACAAGGCTAGCATTCATCCAAAAAATACAAAATAATAAATATCGGAGAGGCTGTGGAGAGAATGAACACTAATACACTGCTGGTGGGAATGTAAAATGGTACAACCACTTTGGAAATCCATTTGGTGCTTCCCTAAAAAGCTAGAAATAGAAGTATCATACGATCCAGCAATCCCACTCCTTGCAACATATCCTAGAGAAATAAGAGCCGTCACACAAATAGATATATACTCACCCACATTCACTGCAGCACTGTTCCTAATAGCAAAAAGATGGAAACAACCTAGGTGTCCATCAATGCATGAATGGATAAACAAATTATGGTATATTAACAAAGGAATACTACACAACAATGAAGAACAACGATGAATCCGTGAAACATAACATGGAGGAATCTGGAAGGCATTATGCTGAATGAATTTAGTCAGTCAAAAAAGGACAAATATTGTATAAGACCACTATTATAAGAACTCAAGAAAAGGTTTAAACATAGAAGAAAACATTCTTTGACGGTTATGAGGGTGGGGAGATTGATAGATACTACTCAAGAATTATCTTACTTGAAGGGAAGGACAGTACACACTACAGAGTAAGGCAGCACAACTGGACTAAACCAAAGCTAGAAGTTTCCTGAATACAACCAAATACTTCAAGGGACAGAGTAGCAGGGGCATGGGTCTGGGGACCATGGTTTCAGGGGCTATCTAGGTCAATTGGCATAGCAAAGTTTATTAAGAAAATTTTCTGCATCCTACTTTGGTGAACGACGTGTGAGGTCTTAAAAGCTAGTGAGTGGCCATCTATGATCCATCAATTGGTCCCAACCCCCCTGGAGTAAAGGAGAATGAAGAACACCAAAGACACAAGGAAAGCATCAGCCCAAGAGGCAGAAAGGGCCACATAAACCGGAGACCACAACAGCCTGAGACCAGAAGAACTAGATGATGCCCAGCTACCACCAATGACTGCCCTGACAGGAAACACAACAGAAAGTCCCTATTGGAGCAGGAGAAAAGTGGGGTGTAGAACTCAAATTCTAGTGACAAGAATAGACTTAATGGTCTGACTGAGACTGGAGGAACCCCAGAAAGCATGGCCCCCGGACTCTCTGTCAACCCAGCACTAAAACCATTCCCAAGGCCAACTCTTCAGTCAAAGATTAGACTGGACTGTGGGACATAAAATGATACTCATGAAGAGTGTGCTTCTTAGCTCAGGTAGATACACGAGACTAAATGGGCAGCTCCTGTCCAGAGGTGAGATGAGAAGGCAGAGAGGGTCAGGAGCTGGTTGAATGGACACGGGATATCAGGGGTAGAAAGGAGGAATATGCTGTCACAGTACAGGGAGAGCAAGTAGGGTCACAGAACAATGTATGTATAAATTTTTGTATGAGAGTCTAACTTGAATTGTAAACTTTCACTTAAAGTACAATAAAATAAAATTAAAATTAATAAATAAAAATTTAAAAAAAGAATATTGAGGCTTCTTGTACTAACAAATTTAAAAAAACAAACATAACCTGTAAAACGATCAAAGATTCTAGAGTCTTAAAGAGAAAGCTGCCAGAAGTTCTGAATAATCTAGAAGTTTCAAATGAATCAACTTTCTGAAAGTTCTGCCATTCCTTTTACTTCCATAAGTTGAATTTCCAAAGTTTAAAGAATGTTTCTATCACACTTATAATCTTAAGTCATTAAAATTTTATAACTATATAATGGTTTCAAGAAAACTTACATTAGAATTTCATTTAAATGAGTTTCTTTTAACTTTTAGGGGTCATGGGTCACTTTGAAAATCTGATGAAAACGATGAACACCTATAATTCAGACACATACAGAATTGTTTTAAATAACCTTTTTTTATTTCGTAAGTTTTGGATTTATAGAAAAGTTGCAAAGATAGTTCCCATATAATAGCACCCAGTTTCTCCTATTGTTAATATCATACATTACTACAGCATATTTTTCACAACTAGTGAGCCAACACTGGTATATTACTATTAACTAAACTTCATACTTTATTTGGATTTCATTAATTTTTCCTTAATGTCCTTTTCTGTTTCAAGATCCCATCCAGGATACTCCATTACATTTTTTCATCATGCCTCCTTAGCTTCCTCTGGTCCGTGACAGTTTCTCAGACTTTCCTTGTTTTCCGATGTCCCTTGACAGCTTTGAGGGTACTGGTCAAGTATTTTGTAGAATTCTCCTCAGTTTGGGTTTGTCTGATGTTTTCTCATGGTTACCAGTACCACCAGTAGCCCTCAAGTTGATTCCAATACATGATAACCCCACCTGTTGCAGAGGAGACCTGCTCCGTAGGGTTTTTCATGGTTCAACTAGAGTTTATGGGTTTTAGGAAGGAAGGTCACAGAGGTGAAGGTCAGTCTCATCACATCATATCAAGGGTACATGCTATCAACAAGACTTATCACTGACGATGTTAACTTCTATCACCTGGCCGAGGTGGTGTTTTCCAGGTTTTTCCACAGTAAATGTTACCTTTATTTCCCCTTTCCACACTCCACTCGTCAGAATCAAATCACTAAGTCCAGCCTACATTCAAGAGATGGGGAGTTAAGCACTATATTTCTTGCTTTTTTGCTCAAATTGTTCCAGCTTTGGTCATTGGAAGTTCTTTCAAAGGTTAGCTCCTGTGACCCTATGACATGCCCCCATTGTTTTGTGTTTTGTTGTTGTTTGTTTTTGTTTTGTCTTGTTTTGGAGCATTTCCTTATTTTTTGGCACAAGAAGCTCCAAGCTAATCTTGTATATTTTCTGCTCCAGCCCTACAATCGGCCATTTCTCCAAGAAACTCTGGCCTTTTTTACTGGAGAATGGTATTAGAAACCAAGATCTGGGTGCTAGATGTATGATGCGCTTAACAGATTTTTTAATCTATTTCAAGGAGGTTTACCAATCTCTAACACAATGTTGTCCAACACAAATATAATGTAAGGCACATGTGCGAGCCATATATGTAATTTTAAATCTTCTAATAGCCACGTTTTAAAAAAGATAAAATTGTAATATTTTATTTAACCAAATATATCCTAAATATTATCGTGCAACATGTAATCAATGTAAAAAATTGCCAAAGAGATATTTTACATTGTTTTCTCATACTAAGTTTTCAAAAGCCAGTGTGTAATTTACATTGAAAGCACACCTTAATTTAGACTAGCCACATTTCTAGGGCTCGATAACCTTCCATCACAGTCAACAGACTTAGTCTATAACGTGTCTTATAACAACTCCTTTCTCTGAAACTATACTAGAGAGTGAATTAATACATGCATTACTAAAATTACTCAACTATTTCATTCTGTTGCTGTTCTTAAATACTTTAGTTTCCTTTCAGACAGAAAAGTAAAAATGAAAGGAAACTTAATTTAAAAAAAAAAGAAAAGACAAGAACAGGACGGGAACTTTCTAAATCTTAGTGGGTTAAAACACACACTCAGATATTCTGCCGGAGGATCTTCTTACTTGACCTCAAGTAGCTCATCACACCCTTATGCAAAAATTCAGAAGCTTTATTTTCACAAACTTTTTTCTAAGACAAATACGAACGCTACCAATCTACTAAAACAGCATTTGGATCAAATTCTAATATATCACTTAAATCAACTATCCAAGTACATTTAATCTATTTTGAAAAACAGTAACAGTCATAAAAAAGGACAAATGTCTGAAATCATATCATATAGGAGACATAATTTTTAATTTTTGGATTATTTCAACTGTGTTTTTCTCGTATGTAAAAAGTTTAGTGGGAAATGCACCAAATGCTCTCATAATGATAATTTCCTGGTTTTGACACTTTATCATGCTCATCAAATCCAAGAGAAATGTTGCATTCCCACTACGTAAACTGGCTTCTCATTCTTGCCTAGTTTCCTTCTCAAGGCTACCTCTTTCAGGAAACCTTTCCCTTCCAAGGCACAACTGGTCTCTATTCACCTAATACAACAGAGGAGAAGGAGAGTCAGGAAAGGGAGGAAGTGATCGTTAAGGTCATGTGTCAACTTGGCTGGGCCATGATTCTCAGCTGTTCTGCCAGTTATGATGTAGTTTGGCAGTCGTATGATGATGTGTTCACTTCCATGATGAGATCTGATATAATGTGATCATCTCCATGATGGGATCTGCTGTGAGTAGCCAATCAGTTGAAAGGGAGCTTCCATGGGGGTGTTGCCTGCATCGAATATAAGTGGACTTTCTGGCAAGGCTTGTGGGCTTTTGCTTGCTCTGGATTCTGCAGCTGGCTCCTATTCAGTCTTACCTCCGGTTCCCAGGACTTGAGCTAGCAGCTTACCTGCCATCTTGCCTATTGATCTTGGGATTCGTTGGTCTTTGCAGTCTGTGAGCAAGAGCCCTGCTGTCTGACCTGCCGATCTTGGGTTTGCCAGTCCCTGTGGCTACATGAATCAGGAGAAGTCTCCAGCCTGACCCACGGACTGGGGATGTTCCAGCTTCTATAACCACATGACCCATTTTCTCTATATGTATGTTTATAAACTTTACTGGTTTTGCTTCTCTAGAGAATCCAGCCTAAGACAGAGGAGATATGGAATGTGTGGTTAACTGCCTCCGTGAACAACTGCCTCCTTTGCCAAGAGACCAGAAGAACTGGGTGGTGCCCAACTACATTTTGTTCAAAGATTCCATAAAAGAATCCTGATCAAAAGTGGGAAAATGGAGACCAGTAATTTCAAATTCTCATAAACATCAGACTTCATAGAGCCATGAAAGTTGGATAAACCCCTGAAACTACTGCCCTGAGATAATCTTTAAACCTTAAACCGAAAATATCCCCTGAAGTCTTCTTAAAGCCAAACAACAGTTTAGCTTAACTAGTAAAAAAGAAGTATGCCTTAAGCATTACGCTCTTTTAAGAACTATATAATATCAAACTGTCAACAGCAACTGGAAAGATTAGACAGGAACCTTAGGGGGCAGTGAATTTATATTATTGGGGAAGGAAATACTCAGAAAAGGAGGGTGAGAATGGTTACACAACTTAAAGAATGTAATCAATATCACTAAATGATACAAATAGAAACTGTTGAATTGATGTTGTTTTGCTGTGTATATTCTGAACAACGACAAAATAAATAAAATTATATATTAAAAAAAAGAAAAGAAAACCTTTCCTTGACTGTAAAACCTCAACATTTAGGATGATAATTTATATTTTTATGTGTTATTTGTCCTGGATATACCTTCTTTGTATAATTTTTTAAATCCAAATTAGGTAAGAAACTTTTTAAATACCAGGACTGTATCTTCTATTTCTTAAGCATCTATCTCAAAAGACAGCAACAGCAAAATGGAAAAGGCAGAACTTTACAGATCAGTAAACCTTCTGCCACTTAATAACTGGATGACTTATGTCTTAGATTCCTCACCAGTAAAATGGAAATCTAAAACACCTATTTTGAAGGTGATTGTGAGAATTCAGTAAGTACAGCACATGACACAAAGTAGACTTGATAAAGAATACTATTACTACTAAACCTGAAACCTGCTGCCGTGGAGTCAATTCCGACTCATAGCGACCCTACAGGACAGAGCAGAACTGCCCCAAAGGGTTTCCAAGGAGCGGCTGGTGGATTCAAACTGCCAAGCTTTTGGTTAGCAGCCAAACTCTTAACCACTGTGCCACCAGGGTTTCCACTATTACTACTACTAAGGGTAATCTAAAGCACCTACTGTAAAAAGCCTAAACAGATCTCTTTCTGGTAAAGTCTTCCAAAAAACAATACAAAAACCTCTATTCACTCTATGCCAGCAAAAGCAAACTTTTAAAAAGGTTCGTTTCCATCTCCACCACCCTGAAATCATATTATAGTGAAATAAAAAATAGCCACTCTTCTTCTTCTCCTTTTAACAAATTACTACCAATCTGCAATCTCATATATTCATAGTGCTAATTTACTACAAGGTTGAACCACATGAAACTGCCATTTTTTATAGGTCAAAACTGGTCAACCTACAGGCTATTTCGCATGGTTCAACATGTAATTTACATGCTCAGTGAACACTTCAGTAACTGGGTTTCAGTATCTCATCAGGAGCTTCATGGTCATTTTTTAATTACTACTGATATCCCTTCCTGTTTAAAAAAAAAAAAAAAAAAAAAACTTACCATGCTAAATTCTAAATAAAACACTAACAGCTTGTTTTACATAATTTGAAACAATCAACAGAAAAGAAATCGTAATTGAAATAAAATTCTGATTTAATTTCAATTTAAACATTTTAAATTAATCCAATTAAGAATAGTCTTACTCTAACGAGGTACAGGAGTCCAGTGACAAGGGCCAGAAGGCAGAAGGGGACAAGAAAGCTGGTGATAGGGAACCCAAGGTTGAATAAGCATAATGTTGTGTTGTGAGATTGTTAACCATTGTCATAGGGCAACATTTGTAGTAATTGTCAAATGAGAAACTATTTTGTTCTATAAGCCTTCATCTTAAGTGAGAATAACAGCACAATTGGAAGAGCGCAGTCAATGTCACTGAACTGTGTATGTAGAAATTTTTGAAACGGTGTATCTTTGGCTATGTGTATTTTCACCAAAAAAAAAAAAAAAAAGGTTGAGAATTTAGAGGGTTAATATGTTGTGGGGTTGTTAACCAATGTCATAAAACAACATGTGTACTACTGTTTCATGAGAAACTATTTGTTCTGTAAGCCTTCACCTGAAGTACAATAAAATATAAAAATAAATAAATAAATAAAATTAGAATGCATTTTACAATCAAGAAAAGAAGAGTCTTACTGTTCTAGAATCCGAGAATGGATTGTATTCATCAAGTCCTGGTGGAACATTTCTTGTCACCTGTGTAACTGATGGGTCCTGGAATAAAATTTGAAGGAGAAAAAAAGATTACTTATCCATTAAGAAGTAATTTTGATATTTATATAGCATGTGCTTTATCTGTACTTTTGGTTGCTCAGAAAAGCTAACAGAGGAAAATAAAAGAGGATGACTATCAGGAGCTTTACTCAGTCCCGTTCCAACAAAGCCGAAATTTAAACCCACAATCCTCACAGCCTCAAAGAAAAACTAGGTTAGATGCAAATCAGCTGCTAGCTATTAAACAAGGATTCAAAGTAGACCACCTCTTAATAGCTGTGTGAAACTGATAGCACAAGAGCATCTTCACAAATCCTGAGTAAGCCCACCATCCATCCTTTCCTCTGGGCTCCACAGAGTTCACGCTCCTCTTTTTTATAGTATTTCAGCCAGTTTTCCTTGCTGCAGATTTAAATATCATATTGCAAATCAATGTCATAATGGCCGACATCTATAGCATTCAGAATTAAATATCTTTTACTTTTTAAAAAAAAAAATTCTACTCAAATATCTCTACTTGACAGTAGTGTCTTTTTTCCACGATTCTGGACAGTCTCCCCTTTTCCAAGTATAATATATTATCACTCTATCCTGGCTTTTCAAATCTTTTAGTATTAGGCTTTCCTATAAATAACTAGTAAACCCTGGTGGCATAGTGGTTCAGAGCTACGGCTGCTAACCAAAAAGGGCAGCAGTTCAAATCCACCAGGCACTCCCTGGAAACTCTATGGGGCAGTTCTACTCTGTCCTATAGGGTTGCTGAGTCGGAATCGACTCAACAGCAACTGGTTTTAAAAATAACTAAAATCACAAAATCCTAGATACTTATTCTACTTCTCTTGATTGTGACTGTAAAACACAAATACAATGAACAAAATCAACCACATATTGATGTGAAAAGCATTTTGCAAACTATGATGTAGCCTATTTGGCCCTCCATCTCTAGTTCACTGGGTCTAAACCTTTAGCATGCATCAGAATCAAATGAAAGGCTTATTAAAACACAAACTGCTGTGCCCTACCCCAGAGTTCCTGATTCAGTAGGGCTGGAGTGGGGCCAAAGAATCTGTATTTCTAACAAGTTTCCAGGGGATTCTGCTGCTGGTACAGGGACCACTGCCCTAGTCTATATTGTACCTTCTTCAAACTATCTTCTTCAACACAATCACCAAAAGTACCTTTCAAAAATGCAAAGCTAATTTGTCATTCCCCTCCTCCAACCCTCTCCATTTCAGACCATTTAGAGCTCTCCACTAACTATAAGATAAAATATAAACTCCTCAAAATGAGATATAAGGATTCTGACTATCTTGTCCCTGTCTACCTTTCCAGCCTCATCAACCTTCTCATAATCACCCCACCCTGCCAGGTCCTTCTCCCTTAACCAAATGAAACATGCTATTGCAAAAGAAGCCTTGAACTTGGCAAAACACAAGTAGCAAGGATAAATAAAAAGTACAGCACAGACAAAAAATAAAGGCTTTAGGCTTGCTCCATAATAAAATGGGCAGGAAAGGAAACGTGAAATAAAGTAAGAGACCTACAGTGCCTAGAAAAGAAGGAAGGAATGAAACCACTGTACTCTCCAGGGTTTCCCTCCAAAGTTTACCCCAAAGTGGGAAGAGCAGGTAGATTATCAAAAAGGGATGTCTGCTTTAGGAAGAACATTAAGAAAATGGAAAAGTGAATGTTTTAAGCAAAATTTTCAACTTGGCATTGCTGGGGTCAACCTAATTAAGAAGTTTAGTGTCAGCAAGTGCAGACCTTTAGCTGCGGTCTCAATGCCTACTCTCACGACCAGCCACAAAACCAGATGATCTGTGATTCCTCAGACAACATTGTCTTTGCATTGCTTCCTCTAGCAGAATACTCATCCCAGCAAGGTCAGCCTAGCAATCTCCTTCTCTTCCTTAAAGACACAGTCCAAATATTACCTCAGATACTAAGCAATAATCTTCCTGATACCTTCCCTATCCAAGTCACTCCATCCCTAGAACCAATCCTCCCACAGCAATTATTATTTATCTCCATTAGCATTTATTTCACTGAACCATAATGATCTGCATACAAGCCTTTTTTCCCAAATTAGATTGTGATCTCTTCGAATACAAGAAGGTCTTTTTTTTTTTTTCAATCATACATGCCTAGTGATATTTGGTAACTGCTTTTTGGATCTACATGATAAAGTAGTAGCATGCAGCTGAGGATTGTTAAATGGTATAAGAAAAGTCTATGCACTGCTATGAAGTGGGTGAAAAATGATACAGAACAGTGTAATAAGACGTTACCTCTTATGCAAGAAGGAAGATAAAAATAAACGTACATGTGTGTATTTATATTTTTAAAAAGGAAGAACCAAGAATTAATAAGAATGTTTACCTAAGGGGAAGGAATTAACCCTGATGGTACAGTAGTTAAAGGGCTCAGCTGCTAACCGAAAGGCCAGCAGTTCAAATTCACCAACGGCTCCTCAGGAGAAAGATGTGGCAGTCTGCTTCCGTAAAGATGACAGCCTTGGAAACCCTATGGGGCAGTTCTACCCTGTCCTATGAGGTCACTATGAGTCGGAATCGACTCCATGGCAGTATTTTGGTTTTACAGGGAAAGGAAGGGAACAGTGAAAAGAGAGGACAGTCTTAAATGCTAGATTTCTCTGAATGTATCTTGTTTTACAGTTTTTGGAATCATGAAAATGTTTTACATAACTATAAAACAAAGTTAATTGAAAAAGGAGGGGATGCAAAATGTATTTGCTTAGCCAATATCCTTGCTACCAAAGCCATCCTCTGAATGCTACAGTAGTACAATGAGCCCCAACTCTCATTTTACAAATTCATATAGCCAATTACCTCAAATGTCCTGAAATTCATCTTAAATGCTTTAAAAAAAAAAAAAAAAAAAAAAAGGTATAGCTTAGTTCTCAAGAGACCCAGACTGAAATCATTCTTCCAATTCTCTACTTTCGACTACAATAACTAAAATGCACTTGTTTCCTTGAGATTTAAAAAAAAAAAAAGTTTATCCAGGCTGAAAGTTAACTGGTGGTTTGACAAAATCACTGCCTCAAATGAACTGACTTCACTTCTAGTCAATCCAGAATCTCTCTTAATGTAGTATTATATGACAAAGCAGTACTGTATGTACAGGATATGCCAAGAATGAGACTGGATTTGAGGAAGGTAAAGAACTGATATCTCTAAGTTATCACATAATTAAAGTTTCAAGTTAGTTTTAATAAATGTGAGAAAGCTACAGCCTCTAAACTGGGAGAAGATAACAAGGCTGAACAAGATTTAAATAATAATAAATTATCTCTTGATGCCTATTAGGTATCCATCACTTACTCATGCAATGATCCTTCCTGGTAGATGGTATTGTTCCATTTTTCAGAAACAGAAGCTATGGGCTTAAAAAAGTCAAGAAACTTACTCAAAGTCAATTATTATATGTAAAGCCAGGACTTTACATGTCTACGTATACTCTTTCCACCAGATACCCTGGTGGTGCAGTGGTTAAAGTGATTGACTGCTAATCATAAGGCCAGCGGTTCAAAACCACCAGTGGCTTCGTGGGAGAAAGATGTGGCAGTCTGCTTCCATAGAGATTCACAACCTTGGAAACTCTAAGGAGTCACTATGAGTTGAAATTGACTCGATGGCAGTTGGATTTTTGGTTATACTAAAAACAGAGTTCACCAAAATCACAATTTTGCAAAAGACATTGGCTGAGCTGTTTACTGATGACTCCGAAACTTTGGTTTGTTTCCTCTTAAACACAATCAAAATGAAATTGCCTCAAACTGATAACTTTGTTTCTTCTATGGCAGTGGTTCTCAAATTTCAGCATGCATTGGAAACCTGGAGGGCTTGTTAAAACCCAGATTGCTGAGCCCCAGCCTCAGAGTTTCTGATTCAGCAGGTCTTGGAGGATGCCTGAGAATTTGCATTTCTAACAAGGCTAAGATTCGGGGATAGTCTTATTTTACTGACTCCGGAGGAATATACTACACTCTGTATCTTATTAACTTTCAGGTAGAAAGTAAAGACATTCCTTAGAGTTTAATTTAAATATTCTATGTGGATCTGACTAAGCACAGACATTAAACAGTTACATCTTTATTCATTTAGTTAAGGCAAGACTATTCCGCTAACTCTTTAGTAATGGCACTTAATAATCTTATATTTCATTAAAAGCAAGATGCATTATGAAACAAATGTTTTTTCAAAGAAGAGAACTAAGTTCATTCTGCAGGGTTGTATACTGTCATTGTATTTCAACTGATGCATTAAATTGGACATTTCTCAACCAGACATTTTTCAATGGCTGCCACATATAACATCATAGGAAGATTCCAACCTGGCAGAGAGTAATTTCACCTTTAGCTGTATCATTACTGTAGAAGTGAGGAGGTTTATTCAACAAACAATTAAGGTCTTTCTTCCAAGGCACCTCTGGGTAGACTCTAATCTCCAACCGTTCAGTTAGCAGCCCAGCACTCCTTTGCACCTTCCAGGGACTCCTGGAATACCACTGATGTTGTTGTTAGTTGTCCTTGAGTCAATTCACGTCAACTCACAGCGACTCCATGCGTGCTACAGTGGAACGGCTTCATAAGGTTTTCAAAGCTGTGGCCTTTTGGATGCAGATGGCCAAACCTGTTTTCTGAGGCTTCTCTGGGTGGGTTCAAACTGCCAACCACTAGTGCTTAATCATTTGCACCACTCAGAGATTCCTGGAACAGCATTAACTTGTTGTAAATTGGAAACCCTGGTGGCATAGTGGTTAAGTGTTACAGCTACTAGCCAAAGGGTAGGCAGTTCAAATCCACCAGGCGCTCCTTGGAAACTCTATGGAGCAGTTCCACTCTGTCCTACAGAGTTGCTATGAGTCGGAATCGAGTCGATGGCAATGGGTTTTTGGTTGTTGTAAATTAACTTGTCAATGCTATTCTAACTGGTGAGGAAGGACTTCGTGGTACAGTAATCTTCATAACACCCTGCAGATACTCAGTTGGGCCTCAGGGTGAGGAAAAAAGGAGAAGCAAGAGTGAGAGAGGCAGAGGAGGGAAAAGAGCCTCCCTGTCTCATAATCTTTATCAGATCTGGTGCAGTTCAACTCTCATCTGTTTTATACTGTATTGATTTCATTTGAAAATGCTTTCACGTATCACCCTTAAGAGTGTGCGTGTGTGAAGGGGGTCAGAGGTGGATTGAGGAAGCACCTTGTTAGTTCCCTGAGACTTTCTTTATAACTGTAGAGACCAAGTTGAACTTCCTTCTCTCCTCCAAGAATCCTTGCAATAAACACGCATCACTCACCTAAGGTAACCTGAGCACACCTCTGCGCATTAGATCCAAAAGAGATGGAACTAATATGTTTTGCCATTCTGTATTATATTAAAACTCAATGTAAAAACTTGGCAAAGGATACTGGTGAAGACAGGGAGCCCTGGTGGCGCACTGATTAAGTGCTTCGCTAACTGAAAGGTCAGCGGTTTAAACCTACCAACCGCTCAGTGGGAGAAAGACGTGGCAGTCGGCTTCCGTAAAGATTACAGCCTTGTAAACCCCACGTGGCAGTTCTACTCGGTCCTACAGGGTCACTATGAGTTGGAATAGACCTGACGGCACAGAACAACATTGGTGATGGTAGCGCAGCATGATTGATGTAACTGATCTCACTGCATTGCATATGTGAAAAACATCAAATTGGCAAATGCTGTGCTATCAGTATTTTTACAACAATAAAAAATATAATTTAAAAAATAATAAATGAACTATGTGAAAACTGTTTACTGCCGTAAGTATGTAGGTAAAATCTGCTGTGAGCAAAAGATGTTAAATATGAACACATACTGATGCCGACTATACACTTACCCCCAACACACTTACTGATCCATAACCGTTGTTAATCCCTGCATAATTTAACTCTAGTTTTCACTTTCTTTCTCCTCCCCTTCTAATTTAAAAAATAACGGGAGAGAATGATATAACTCTAGTATTTAATTTATTCTTTATCTTTCTTAGTTAGCTCTTCCCCGCAGTTCAAAAGTTTAAGCCAATTTCAGAAAATCTATCTGAAAAAAAGACTTCATTTCTAAGCTGCATCACTTCCCACCTTTTCTCTAGATTGCCCAATTATCCTGTTCTCTCATAAATTCAACTGCTTTCTTTCAACCAGATCCCACATATTTACATTCCAAGTCTCAATCATCTTTAAAATGCACACAAGCAAAGAAAAACAAAAACAAGCTACTCAAGCTACTAACAGCCCCCCTCTCTCATCTTCCTTTCTGTCCACTTCTCTTCATCTCCTCCAGTTTAAGCTGCCATCATTTCTCATGTATAAACTGTAATAGCCTCCTTACTGGTCTCTCTCCATCCTCTGACACTGTATTATTCCACAAAGCTTAATCAAACGCTTTTCAATACCTCTGCTTACTCCAATCAATATTATACACGACTAGGCAACTTGATTCAACAAGAAAAGCCCCAAACTAGAAGCCATGAAAGCCCCTGCCCTCAGAGAGTTAAATTATTTTCCTACTCTATACTTCTCAGAGCTACTATAAACATTTGAACTTAATAAATACAATTTCACTTAAGTACTACAGTTTGTAAATACCCCATCATTAACAAAGGGGGAAGAATTAGAAGAAACCATTAAAAATCTCTGCAAGACTAAAGCAACACGGATTTAGTAAAACTCCTATAAATCATTGTGAGAACTGCTTAAATAATCACTAGGAATTATCCAATAAGTCATGATTTTGAAAAATTCCTATTCATGGCAAGAGTCATGACAGTCTTACTCAGATCTAAAAGAGACTCACAAACTAATTTTTATGGCTCCAAATCATCTCTTAATTAAGGCATTCACTTGCTTAATTCCACATTAGTTTAACTCCTCCTAAGTAGGGCTATGAAAGGCAGTCCAATCTGAAAGTAAACAAACCACCTAGGTTGCACTATGTGACCATGTTAATACCAGCATTATATGCCCCCCCCCAAAATCATCTAGTACACTCTAGATTCTAGATGAGGAATCCTTTGAAAACAAACCAGAATTTGCAAATATAATGTAAATATAATTTAGTGAGGACTTCCTCCAGATGATTAATGAAATATGTAAGGAACTTACATAATACAGAAAACAAGCAAGTCTAGTTTCTTAGTTTATAGTCAAAAGGAATCTGAGAGATCTGTTCCTTTCTTCGTTCTATTTTGTATTACCAGCAGCACTTTTAGCAGTTGCTGTAAGAAATCATCCCACATTATTCTTATTAAAGCCGTTCTGTGAAATAGTTTTAGTCCAAGTTCTGTCACTCCTGAGTAAACTTAAAAAAAATCAACCTCTAAGTCTGAATTTCCTATCTATAAAATGAGGGGTGCGTTACAATAACACATATGTCTTCTGCCTCTGACTCTGCAGTTTAGGAAACTCAAGGCACAATACCGACAAATTCTTTTTTTGTCCTTCAAGACCGAGCTCAGGCATCACCTTCTTGGGAAATTTTACACTGCAATCCTAAAAATGTGCTACTCTTGTTTCTTTAGCACCAAAGCATTTATCGCATATTATGTCTCCCGACTAAAATATGTATTCTTTGACATCAGGGACTTATTTCTCTTCTTCACCTTGGTATCCCTAGTGACTACCACAATGTCTGACTCACTTTAGGGGCTCTGTATATACTTGCCAAATCAACAACCTACTCTTGTTCCATTTTCAAGGGTAACAGTCTATCTCATCTCTAAACCAGTCACAGCAACTACACAAAATTTTAAATAACTTTAAAGACCATATTAAACCGGCAAACTCTCCAAGTATGATGGTAGATAAAGGCTGACAAAATATTATGCTTGTTTTTCAAATTATGCCATTAGATTCACTCTAAGTCACATTACTGTATTTTTACATAAATAACTGCACCTTCTACATTTGTTTGCCAACCACGACCTCTACCTCCCTCCCAGGTACTTTCATAAGTATCGCTATGCCAATTTTTACATGTTGCTGTAAACATAGAGGAGCCCTGTGGCACAGTGGTTAAGTGATTAAGAGCTCGGCTGCTAACTAAAAGGTCGGCAGTTCGAATCCACCAGCCACTCCTTGGAAACCCTATCGGGCAGTTCTACTCTGTCCTACAGGGTCACTATGAGTCAGAATCAACTCTATGGCAATGGGTTTGGCTTTCTGGGTAAACACAGAAGGCGCAAGTTATTTGTGTTAAAATACATGAGCATCTGGTCAAAACAACAGAAACTAGATGGTTCATCGGGGAAAGAATGAGATAGTCCACTGGCAAATGCTATGAATACCACTGAAGTAAAGCGGTCCTGCTAATTCAAATTTCACATTCTATTATGTAGCACCATTTCTGAGCTGCCTGAACTACATGAAAACCAAAGAAAATATGTCTAAAGACAGAGCAGTGTTGAGAAGCTTAAAAATAACTTCTTAGAACAAGCAGTAGGGCAAAAAAAGAATTAAAAAAAATAGGATCAAAATTTCTTACATTTATAGTAAGTCCTTAAGAAAAATTAAAGTAACCTTATGTAGACAGCCATTACCTCACACCATATACAAAAATTTACTTAAAATGAATCAAGGTCCTAAATGTAAGCTCTAAAAATATAAAACTCTTAGACTAAAACACAGGCATAAGTCTTCATGATTTTGGATTAGGCAATGATTTCCTAGATATGACACCAAAAGCACAAGCAACCAAAGAAAAAATTGATAAACTGGATTTCATTGAAATTCAAACTTTTGTGCTACAAACAGTATCATCAAAAAAGTGAAGACAACCCAGAGAAATTGAGAAAATTTTTGCAAATCATTTATCTGATCAGTGACTTCGATCTAGAATATATAAAGAACTCTAACAATTCAATAATAAAAGGACAAATGACACAATTTAACAACGGGCAAAGGATCTGAATAGACATTTCTCCAAAGAAAATATACAAATGGCCAACAAGTACATGAAAAGATGCTCAATATAATTAATCATCAGGGAAAGGTATATCAAAATGTTTATCAAAGAGATAACACTTTACACCCACTAGGGTGGCTACAATCAAAAAGACAGACAAGTGATGGTGGGAAGCCTCATATACTGCTAGTGAGAATGTAAAATGGTGCAGGTGCTTTGGAAAACAGTTTGGCAGTATCCATATGACCCAGCAATTCCACTCCTAGTTACACATCCACGAGAAATGAAGGTATATGGCCACACAAAAATGTATATACAAATATTCACAGCAGCATTATTTAAAATAGTCAAAAAGTGGAAAAAGCCCAAATGTGCATCAACTGATGAATGCATAAATAAAATATGATAGAGCCATACAACAGAATATTATTTGGCCATAAAAAGAAATGAAGTACTGATACACGCTACAATATGAGTGATTCTTGAAGGAAAAAAAACAAACCCACTGCCGTCAAGTCGATTCCAACTCATAGCGACCCCAAAGGACTGAGCAGAACTGCCCCATAGGGTTTCCAAGAAGCGCTTGGTGGATTCGAACTGCCGACCTTTTGGTTAGCAGGTGAACTCTTAATCACTACACCGCCACTAACTGAAAGAAGCCAGTCATAAAAGATTACATACTGCATGATTCCACCTATATAAAATGTCCAGAAAGTAGATTAGTGGCTGCCTAGGGCTGGAGAGATTGGGGGAAATGGAAGTGAATGCTAAATACTATGGGGTTTCCTTTTAGAATGACAAAAAATCTTCTAAAATTGATTGTAGCCATGGTTGTACAATTCTGTGACTATACTAAAAACCACTGAATTGTATCCTTTACGTGAATGAATTGTACAGTACATGAATTATACGTCAATAAAGCTGTTCTAAAAAAAAAAAAGATAATCAGATATATAATATTTCTTGGAAGAAATGTGGCCAACCAGCTATAAATCCACATTTCTTCAAAATCTAGAACACCAAATCACTCAATGCCTTCATTTAATAAACAGAAATGCTCTTTAGGGAAGAAAGAAGGAGGGATAATGTCAAAGGAATAGTAAGCCAGAACTACACTGACGACAGAGTTTGAATATCTACAAATTAGAGACTTTATTTTAGCATTTTATTATACTAAATCACCAAAATTTCTTCTGAAATTTGAAAATTTGGGTGGATAATAGAGCTAGGTACCTCTATATTAATGCACTAACGTCTACAGCCACAAAAAGTACAAAAAGGGATTGTTCACAGACGACAGGAAAATATTTGATCATGTTATCTATTCAACTGATTAACTGGTTAAATCACCTTTGACCTCTAAAGAACGAGGCATTGAATTGATATTCTAGGGGCAGAATATCAGGGCCCACCCACATAATTATCCCTTATTTTCAGAAAACTATCAAGAGATTTTTGAAGTATGTTTTATCATATATAGTAGTTCTGTCATTGTACTTTATTAAATATTGCAACGCCAAAACAATTATCACTAAATTTGGCAAGCAAAGACCTTTGAACGAATTTTAAAATGTTTTAATATTTTGGTCATATTTTAGGCAGTCAACTGTTAAGGGCAGTTTTTCTGAGAGTAAATGTACAATGAATAGGACACTTTCTTAGGAACTGAATTCTAAATGGTGGTTCAATGCCACAGGCTACTACTTAGAAGCACAGTACCACCAAAACCAAGCATTCTCTACAACAATGTATCCATGAAGAAAAAAATGTTCAGAGTTCCAACTGTGAGACCAGGGATTCATCTCTGGCTAGCCTCCCATGACTTGAAACAGTAATCACAAATTTAAAAACTATTAGACTTAAATACAGGAAAAAGAACATTAGACGTCCTTTTCAAAAATCACTGACACTAAACAACCAAGTGTACAACTCTCCAACATTTAACCAAAACTTGTATCACAAGATGATTTGTCATAGAAATCAAATGAGCTCCCCTTACTATTACCCTCAGTTCAAGTTCTGATACATAATAGCTTCTAAAATCCCTAAATTTTGTAAGGCAACCAGTAATTTCTATGTTTTGTTTTTGCTACTATTTCTGTTAATATCAAAAAGTCTAAAAGTTAACAGAAACTAGAGTCTGCTTTAGAAAATACAGACAATTTAGGGATGAAATAAAGGAGAAGAAAAATCACATGCTGCAACCAAAGATAATCTTGCACTGTTATCTCTTTATCGGTATTTTAAGAGCTCCCCATCTCTGTCTTGATTCAAAAGAAGAAATTCTGGAACTATAAGAAATGTAAGAGAACCAGCAAGTAAATACTGAAAGCAGAGAAATTAAGTAATTTGCCTAAGGTCATCTAGCCAGGAGGTGGAGAAGCAACCAGTTCCAGAGTCCACCCTCTTACTTATTGTTGGCTGCCTGAGAGTCAGCCCCCTACTCGTGGCGACCCAGTGCACAACTGAATGAAAAGATGCCCAGTCCTGTACATCCCCTGATCGGACCACTGGGATCCACAGGGTTTCCACTGGCTTATTTTTGGAAGTAGATCGCCAGGCCTTTCCTTCTAGTCCATCTTAGTCTGGAAGCTCCTCTGAAACTTGTTCAGCATCACAGCAACAAGCAAGCCTCTAATGACAGACTGGTGCTGGCTACGCATGAAGTGCATTGGCTGAAATTGAAGGCAGGTCTCCTGCATGGAAGGCAATAATTAGACCAATAAACTACCAATGTCCCCTCATTAGCCATTCCACCCAAATCAAATCCAACAGAACAAAGTAGAACTGCTCCATAGGGTTTCCAAGGCTGTAAATCTCTATGGAAGCAGACTGCCATACCTTTCTCCTGCAGGGCGGCTGGTGGGTTCAAATCACCAACTTTTCGGTTAGCAGCCAAGTGCTTAACCATCGCACCACCAGCGCTCCTTCATTAGCCATTGGGGAATGCAAATTAAAACCAAGAGATACCACTTCACACCCACCAGGATAGCTAGAATCAAAAAGTCATATAACAAGAAATCAGAACTGTCATGTACGGCTTTGTTGTTGTTAGGTGCCGTGGAGTCACTTCCAACTCACAGTGACCCTACATACAACAGAACGAAACACTGCGCAGTCCTGCACCATCCTCAATCGTTGCTATGTTTGAGCCTGCTGTTGTAGCCACTGTGTCAATCCATCTCATTGAGGGCCTTCCTCTTTTTCGCTGACCCTCTACTTTACCACAACCTTCTCCAAAGTCTGTTCCCTCCTGCTAGTGGGAGTGTAAAATGGTGCAACTGCTTTGGAAAAATCTGACAGTTCCTCAAAAGATTAAACATACAGTTACCATATGACTCAGCAATTCCACTCCTAAGTATACACACAAGACAACCGAACAGGTGTTCAAACAAAAACATGTACACAAGTGTTTAAAGCAACATTATTTATAATAGCCAAAAAGTGGAAACAACCCAAATGTCCATCAACCAACGAGTGGATAAACAAAATGTGGCATACCTATACAATGGAATATTACTTGGCCATAAAAAAAAATGAAGTACTGATACATGCTACAATATGGATGAACCTTGAAAATATTATGTTAAGCGAACAGAAGTCAGATACAAAAGATCACATATTATATGAGTCCATTCATATGAAATGTCTAGAATAAGGAAATCTAGAGATACAGAAAGTAGATTTATGCTTGCTTAGGGTTACTGGGCGGGGGGGCACAGTGTTTCTTTGTGAGGTGATGAAAATGTTCTCAAATTGAGGTGATGGCTCCACATATCTGTGAACGTACTAAAAACCACTGAATGGGTACACTTTAAATGAGTCAACTGTATGGTGTCTTAGTCATCTAGTACTGCTGCAACAGAAATACCACAAGTGGATGGATTTAACAAAGAGAAACTTATTTCCTTACAGTAAAGTAGGCTAAAAGTCCAAATTCAGGGCTTCAGTTCCCAGGGAAGGTTTTCTCTCTCTCTGTTGGCCTTCTCATCAATCTCCTCCCC
>NW_004443965.1:4611507-4625537 GCF_000243295.1 Trichechus manatus latirostris
CCCGTGTCTAAACGACACGCTGTGCTCCCAGCACTGCTTTCTTGGCGGTAAGAGGTCCCCGTCTCTCTGCTCACTTCTCTGTTTTATATCTCAAGAGATTGCCTCAAAACACATTCCAATCTCGTAGATTGAGTCCTACCTCACTAATACAACTGCTGCCCATCCTCCCTCATTAACATCATACAGGCAGGATTTACAGCACATGGGAAAATCACACAATACCAGGAATTATGGCCCAGCCAAACTGATACAAACATTTTTGGGGAAATATAATTCAATCCATGACGTATGGCATGTGAATTATATCTCAAAGTTGTTTTTTAGAAAGTCCAAAAAAAGAATACTAAACAGAAATAAATATCAAAGAGACACAAAGAAAATAAATCATGATGAGAAAACCAGATAGCACATGCTCTGATTAGACTATAATCAGGCTTATAAAAGAAAAAAAAAACTACTAGGTATAGAATATTAAAAACTATCTGTAGACGCAAACTCAGGAGAACATGTCTCCATTTTGAGATTTGTGTACTCTATTTGCTACAAGTTATATTTTTTTCAAAAATCAGAGCTCAGCAATCTTTCAAAAGTGACCTCTTTTCTTTAGGTTTGCCCCAAGAGTTTGGAAGGAGTTATCTGTAATCTGGACATGAAAGCGGTTGAGTTCAACTTTTTCAAGTAAGAGAGATTTTGTCATCAGTAAGGTATTGGGAGAAAAACATGTCTGAAAGCAATTTCAAAGAAGCAACCAGCAAAGTGGCTGGGGAGAGGACTGTGGGAAAAGAAGAGAAACAAGTGTCATAATGATGCTTTGCTTAATACTCCTAATATCAATCAGCATGGGACTGGTTTACAATCCCGGATTTAACCTCTGCCTCAACATATCTGTCCTCTATCTTCTGAACTCTTTCTTGTTTCATTAATTATTTAATCGGACTTTCTAATTTATTATTACTTTAAAAAAAAGTTTGTACTTACGAAAATTAGCTACCTAAAGAAGTTGAAAAGTTTATAGATACATTACCTCCTGAAGCAAGTATTAATGTTCTACCCGCTGTGGTAGCCAGCCTTCAAGATGGTCCCCAATGATTCTTGCCTCCAAGTATTCACACCCTAGTGTCTGCAGCTCTAATCAGGGATAGGAATTCTAGAAAATGATCCTCAAAAGTCCAGGTCAGAAGATTCCTACTTCAATGCTTCACTATTATGATAATTCAGCTCTTTCCTCATATCTATGTCTTTCCATGATTATTCCCACTACCAACTATCGACTTCTTCTGTGCTTTCAGTTCACGTTCCTAAGAAAAAATAGCTCAGCTATCATTGTTCCTGTTGGGGCAGAATTTTTGGACTAAGACATCTTATATGCTTCTGATCAGGCCAGAGATTGGCTTCCCTTAATAGAGGACATAATCATCCATGTATAAGCAACCACTTAGGGTTGCTCCATCAACAAAAGTTGAAGTTCAGACAATGGCAGGTCCCTAGGACATAAAAGTTCCTCTCTAGTTAAAACATCAGACTCAATTCCAATATCTAATATATTAAAACATGAGAGAATTTCTGCATTCACAAAGTGGTCCATACAGTCACAAAAATGTAACACAAAATTTCAAAACAGAAAAACTTGAGACACAAAAACTTCTACCTTAGCATCCCTGACAGGTAATCAAAACTCTGCTTGCCAGTCTGTCATTAGAGGCTTGCTTGTTGCTATGATGCTGAACAAGTTTCAGAGGAGCTTCCAGACTAAGATGGACTAGAAAGAAAGGCCTGGTGATCTACTTCCAAAAATAAGCCAGTGGAAACCCTGTGGATTCCAGTGGTCCGATCAGGGAATGTACAGGACTGGGCAGCTTTTCATTCGGTTGTGCACCGGGTTGCCATGACTAATAGATTTTTCAAAACCTTTATGCTAGGACAAGCTCTACCTGTAAACTCTGCCAATTAGCCTTAGATTTTCTCTGAAGCAAGAAAGAACAAGTTTACTCACTCAACCAACCAAGACCCCTTCAAGGATCTGATAGCAGCTGACATGCTCCCCCTCAATCTTCTGTAGACTAAGCCTATTAAGAAATATAAACTTAAATCATTCTTCCTAGGACTTGATTCCAGACCCACGACCATTCTTTGGGCACATTCTACTTGGTTCAAAGTACTCTTCAAATATGCACTTGGATTGAGACAATACCCCCATGTGATCTGACCAAAACAGAGTACTATGGAATTATTATTATCTAGGAACTGGCCACTAATTTCCTTAATCTGATACATATTTTTTAAACAACTATATCACACTTGTGGCTCATATTAAAAAAAACAGCCAATACATTTCCTGGATCTGTATTCAGTACTACTAAATGTTAACTGTATTTTAGAACTTTTTTTAGTAATATCAACACAAGAACAGCTTATGTGCAAAATTTTTCACAATCACCATCATCCCAAGTATGAGTGTTGTCAAAGCTATGGGATCAAAATAGAACTGTGTTCAGTTTTGTCATGTAGCAGATATAAGAGGTACTCTGCCCACACCAGCAGTCTCCTACTGTAACTGCCAGACAGCTTCCACTGGCCACAGGAGATGCTGAACCTAGACAAAAGATTTTCTAAATATCTTAAGGATTTAATCCATAGCACCCTGTCACTTCACCCTAAGTAAAGACGACTATTTCAGAAACAAGGGTTTTAAGGTATGTTGTGAACTCTGATCAGATTAACAAGAAATTGTTACCAGAGTTGTACTAGCCTGGACTAAAAGAAAGAGAGACATTCCAAAGTGAAAAGAGGCTTCTGGGCACCAAACTTTCAATTGGCAGGAAGCAGGCTGAAAATGCTACACAGCTGTTAACAAAGGTCATTTCTTATGGTGGAAAAAAGGACTCAAAAGCAGAAGAAAATAATAGATTAGGGAATCACTTCCAGGTAGCAGAACTGGGCCTTAATCAAGGAATACTTACTGCCCCCAAAGTAGGGGATCCTGACAACATGTTCCTGGCTGGATTTCAGAATTGCTACAGATCAGAGACTACTACATGCCTCCCACTCCTCCCCTATTTGAATGAGAGGATCTACTGAGGTTATCCTGTACCTGTCTCACCATTTTATGCTGAGTGTATCTTTTCAGTTCATCAGTCTGTATCAAAAAGGATTGCACCAAAGGAGTCTCGTGTGTAAGAACCTAATGCAGACTGTGAGATCATGGATTTCAAGTTTGATGCCTCAAAGAGGTAAGGCTTTTAGGGATTCTGGAAAAGGATGAATGTATTTTGCATGGAGAGGACTGTAAAATAATTACGGTAAGCGGGCAGAGTGTGGTGGATTAAAAATAGTCACAAATTTTCCACAACCCCTTTCCATCAAGAACACCAAAACCAGTTGCCACGGAGTCAATTCCAATTCATGTCAATCCCATGAGTGTCAGAGTAGAACTGTGCTCCATAGGTTTTCAATGGTAGATATTTTTTTCCGAATGTAAATCACTAGGCCTTTCTTCTGAGATGCCTCTAGGACAACCTGAATCTCCAACCTTTCTGTTAACTGTTTACATCACCTAGGAACTCCTCCTATCAAGAAGTGGAGTCTAATCCTCTCCACCGCTTTTTTAATCTGAACTGGCCTTGTGGCTTGTTTTGACTAAAAGTGGAAGTGGAAGTGACATATAACTCAAGAAGCCTTGTAGCTTTGACTCTTGACGTCTTGGAACACTGCTGCCACTATGTAAAAAGCCCAGGCTATTCCTAGTGGCTACCAACCATCGTTGGTTTGTTGCACTGTGGTGGCTTGTATGTTGCTGTGATGCTGGAAGTTATTTCAAATACCAGCCGGGTCACCCATGGTGGACAGGTTTCAGCGGAGCTTCCAGACTAAGACATACTAGGAAGAAAGGTCTGATGATCTACTTCTGAAATTTTGCCAATGAAAACCTTATGGATCACAACAGAAAACTGTCTAACTTGCGTGCTTTGGACACATCATCAGGAGGGATCATTTGTTAGAGGAGGACATCGTGTTTGGTGAAGCAGAGGACCAACAAGGGAATGGGAGACCATTGGTGAGATGGATTAGCACAACAGACACAACAATGGACTCAAACATGCTAGCAATCATATTAAATAATTAGAATATTAATACGCACGAGCATATCAGAAGGCATGAAAATTTTCTTACTAATTAATTTCTCCCTCCTATGAACAAACTGCATTCATTCTGGCACTTAATCACACTCTCTCACACTGACTTGAAAGAGCCTATATTATTGACCTCTGCTGGTTACTGAACTGTTCTTTTATTTGACTTTCCAAGCATGTTTGTTTCCATGTTAGACCAATATCATTAAGGTTAGAGATATTTCTTCAATATCTATTCAATGAATGAACAAATGAACAATGGAACAGAAGAACAAGGGACATACAACAATAGTTCAATAAATTACATGTTAACTATGTGGAAAACATTTTTCCTCTCTACCTTTAAAAACACATTATAGCCAACCAAGACTGCGTTCTCAGAAACATCCATATAATTAATAATTTATTTTTCTTTTGGATTTCCAGTCACTCCAAGTTTGTTGATGCACAATTAAACTAGTCGAATTCCACGAAACCATTCACTGAGCTTAGCACAGGCCCTGGAATAAAGCACATGCTCAAAAAATGAATGAATTGAACCCAGCAAATAATTTTACAACAGCCAACAAAATTAAGCCATGCTGCTATTGCTGGGTACCATCAAGTCGAGTCTGACTCATAGCAACCCTACAGGACAGAGCAGAACTGCCCCACAGGGTTTCCTAGGCTGTAATCTTTACAGAAGCAAATCGCCAGGTGTTTTCTCTCATTCTAGGTTCGAACCACAGACCTTTTAATTAGCAGCCCAGCACTTAACCACTGCGCCACCAGAGCTCCTAAATAAGCTGTAGTGGATATAGTAGCTATGGAGACGATACTCAGAAATTATTTTCATGACATGGCTCAAATGAAGATGCTTGCAATAGTGTTCCCAACATAAAAATGAAGTGAAAGATGTGTTAATAACAGGAACAAAAGAAAAAGCAATGGAAACCAAAAAGAGTTTAATGAAGAAGAAATTAGGATGGTTACCAAATGTGAAATATCATATATTTTGAAAATAAGGATTTTATTTTCAAATACTCAAATATTTAAATACTGAAAAAACAGATTTGGAAAGAAAAATGACTATACCGTAACACAAAAATGAGTCTAAGAGCTTTTTAGATTTAAGCAGAGAGGATCAGAAATGTTAGTTTAAATGTCACAGGAACATAGAAGGAAGCCGGAAGTAGAAAAAGAAATACATATGTATAGTATACGTTTAAAGCTTTACTTTGAGAGGAGAAAGGGCAACGGGACACAAATGGGAAGATAAAGAGTCCAATACACTGACAGTGCTGTGACAGCCACCAAAAAATAGAGAAAGCCCGTAAAGTGGAATACTTGAACAACCAAGTCTTCTTTACACCTAAAGTATCCATCCCTTGAAGAATTTTTTGAACCTGAAAAATCATTGTCCTCTGAGTACATCTATTTACGAAGAACAGAAAAGTTTATAATTTTATGCTACATGGAACGAGTACTTAAAACTAGTTTTGGGTTTAGAATTACTAGAGCAATCTTATGAATGTCAGAAGAGGAAAGTGTCATGGCAACATGAGATGTCACAAAAGAGCAGTCTGGAATAAGAAGACAATGTCATGCCCTAACAAGAGAATCGGCTACATGAAAGGAGCCATGAAACAGAATGACCAAATAGAACACAGACGGCCAAACTGTCAGGTGCTGAATAAACAGCATCACTGAATTATCTGAACTAGAAAAACCTAGCAAGTTCTTAATTTTATACCTTCAAAATATTTTAAAATAACACCATTTGGCAATTTATGAAATGTCTCTCTTAATGTCTATAGCAATAATCAGGTTTTCCACAACACAGAAGTGTGTACAATAAATACTAACTGAAACAGAACTTGTGAGGGAAAAATATTCTCCTTAAAGTGCACCGATATCATCTCTAAAAACCTGAAAGTTCCAGGCCAATTGTACAGAATTTTTTAAGTGACATTAGAGGCAATGAAATGGTGACTGAGTCTATTCTACACTTCTTCTAAATCGTCAATAATAACCAGAATCATTTCATTAAAACAACGTCCATGAAGTTACCAGGCTAATAATCAAAACAGGATATTCTTCCTCTTCCAGGATTCTTAATAAGAGACAAAACCAGCCGTAAAGAGATGTAAACTCAACAAGCCATAAGTAACACTTGTGTGACCACAAATTAAGGTTACTATTTCACTTTACAATTTAAATTACTATTGTTCATATCCAGCGGAGATTAAGAAACAACTAACTTCAACAATTGGAAACAAATCACACGTGTTAATTAAACAGCTACGCTCATTAAGAAACCTGGAGTACCTTTAAAGAGGTGTTTATTTAGAAGCTGCATTAATTCAAGCACAGATAATGAACATTTCAGCCGCTTTCCTTCGCCAGTTTCTGTGCCAGGCTCTTTCGAAACTGCGGTTGATAAGGTAGATTCCGAGAAGGGAAGAAGCTCCTGTGGGAAATGGTATCCTCATACAGCCCAAAGAACCGGTGACGCACTAGAGCTTGGAAAATATCCCGTCGTTTACCTTGCTAGGAGCAGTGAGGTAAGAAGATGTCGTCCACGTGCACTATTGTTTTCCAGGTATGTTTATTTCTTTTTAACTTATGCTTTGAAATCAGTACCCTCAATTTCAGTCTAATGGGGGATGGCAGCGCCACTGGTGGTATCTGGGCGCAACACAAGTTTAAAAAATAAAAACACAACCTTTTTTTTTTTTTTTTTTTTTTTGCAGCGTACTCGGTGCCCTCACCTCTCTCCTCCTCCACTGCCATCACCCCACGCAGCTCTTTGCCGCCCTCGCCTTTGGTCCCCAAGACAACCCCACCCGAGGACAGGCCTCCACCTCCAAGGCTTCCTGTCACCCACCCGACGCGGCCAGCTACACTTGCCAGGCAGGTGACGACTCCACCTGCCCCAGGCTCACTCTCTCCCGGTTGCCAAGGGGCGGGCGAGGCCTGCCAGGACCCCTCCCGGGCGGGGGCACGACCCTCACCAGCCGGGCACGCGAGGAAGGGGCAGCCGGAAACAGAGCTGAGAGTTTCCCCGACCCCTAAGCCAGTGACGGGGGACCCGGGTGCGACCCGCAAACGGGGTGCAGCGACCTCGAGCCCCTCTCTGGACTGCTGAGAGGAGGCGAAGGGCGGGCGCAGTGGCCGCGAAGGAACTTGTCTGTTTTCACAAACAACCACGAGTCGCGGCGGCAGATGCGAGGGAACAACGCTCACCTTGAAGGGGTTGTTGAGATCCGGGTCCGCAAACGGGTTACTGTCGAAATCCGACATGTCTCTGGCGCTCGGCGTCTCCCACCCGACCCAGGCGCAGATAGAGACGAGGCGAGGCCGCCGCCCCCCTTCGCGCTCACGTCGCCGCTGCTGCCGCCGCCGAGCAGATCCGGGTGCAGCTTGCTGGGCCACTCAGTCGGCCGCGCCACTGAGCATGCCCGGTGCGGCGGCCTCAGGGATGGTGCCGCCGCTCCCACTCGCCGTCCCGTTTTTTCCGGCTGGGATCCAGCACTCCGGGGTTTGGCTATGACCGAGTAGTGATCATTGGTGGAGGGAGCCGGGAGGAGAGCGGGGAAGGGATCGGTCCTACACCCCAAAGACCCAACTGAGGTTCGGCGTCTTGAAGAGGTGATACGTTTATCTGGATTCGATTGTATTGACAACGCGTTAAAATCGACCCCTTGGGACCGAGCGTGATTAGGGAGGAGGTAGTACTTTGCGAGAAAGAAGACGCACAGTGACCCCACTTCCCCCAGGTAGGAAGGCAGCTCGGGACGCAGGCTACACACCTGGGGAGGAAGTCGCTGTTTAACTACGCTTTGGGCACGGGGCTGTAAAGGTTCGGGGAACTGGAGAAACATCCGCACCTATCTCCAATGGTAAAGTCCTTTGGGGCCCTGCCCGCGCTAACAAATTGTGCACGTCCCTGGCCCCACCTAGGAATCCCAGCCTTCCGTCTTCCGGTCCTTCAGTCTCTAGGTTGCTGCTAAATCACGGAGCCCAGCCTCGGCGCTGCCGAACCTAATTTGTTCTGGAGAGGAATGGTCCAGCCCCTGCTCCCATCCTCCTGAATCTGTAAAATGGCTATTTCTCCGGAAATGATACGAGGTGGGTGTGAGGGTGGCACAGGTCCGGAGATCAAGACCCTCAAGTTGATGTTAGTGGATGACAAAAAGAAGATTCCCGTTTTTGTTTACGTTCAGGCATTTGGGTGAAAAATACACATCTCTCTTTTTTTCTTCTCTCTACCCAACAGTGGGATGAGGTTACTAAAAAACATGTATGTGTAAGGAATGCGTTTGTACCGTTCGTTGCCCCACTCCTGAAGTTACTGAGAAAGAATCTTTTCCTTCCTTCTGCCCTAACAGAAAAGCACTTAGCAGGACAAGCTACGAAGAGCCAGAATCGTTTTGATTTGGTGGTGCCTAAGAATTGAAAGATCTAGATTTAATCTTCCTTGGCCTTTTTGAGGCTTTCAGTATGCATAGTCACCTGGGAAATATTTCTTCCTCACTGTGAAAATACTTGCCAGAGATGATGGAGGAAGAGCACATTTGCTGCAGTCTGTTTGGTGGGACCCAAGTTGGGATATGTGACAAAGCAGCCTCTTCCATGCAGCCGAGACTAAGAGTGTGAACTATTAACAGCGGACAAGGGTGATTATGGCAGAGCTGTTAAGGGCCTAGATATGAAACAGAGCAAACATAATCTATTGTGCCCACCATGGTATTCTCAGCAGCTGCCTGGTGCCTGGCTCATGATTATTGTTCACTACATCTATAGGGTTTAAATCCCAATTCTGATACTACTGTGCACACTTGTATTACTGCACTCTGTAGAGGGTTACAGATAGAATAAGATACAGAAAAGTATTCTGCATATAGTTATTTAAAACCCAAACCAAACTTGTTCCCGTCAAGTCAATTCCTACTCGTACGACCCTATAGGACAGAGTAGAACTGCCCCATGGGGTTTCCAAGGCTGTAATCTTTACGAAAGCAGACTGCCAAGTCTTTTTCCTGCAGAATGGTGGTTGGAACTGCCAACCTTTCTGGTAGCAGCCTACCGCTTAACCACAGCGCCACCAAGGCTCCTGCATTTGTTAGCGCCTAACAAATATTGTTTGAATATCTGAATAGGGCAAGGGGCCCAGCCCGTTGTTCTTATCTCATTGTTCTTTGCTTTCTCTCTCCAGAGCTTAACCTTGTCCAGCTGATCTGCATCTCTAACCACTTTGGCCTTCACCACCTCCACCTGTTTTCCAAATAACTCCGTCAGCAGCTATTTTGCAATGGTTAAGCGTTTGGCTACTAACCAAAAGGTTGGCAGTTCAAGTCCACCATCCACTCGTTGGAAACCCTCTGGGGCAGTTCTGCTCTCCTATAGGGGTGCTATGAGTTGGAATCTACTCGATGGCGATGGGTACTATATTCCAACACAGTGAGGATCAGCTGAGCCTGTGGAATCACATGGCCTTGTGGAAATCCTTCTAAATCAACAAATAAACGTCTAATTCATTCTTTTTACCAACTGCAGAATGGGCATGTTAAAGGGCCCCAGGTCATTCTGATGGTGGTGGTGGTGTGCTGGCTACACTTGAAGAACACTGATATAAGGATCTTCAGCCCTGTGGTTCATGGGTGAGCTTATTAATTCATCAGCTTTAGTGAAATTTAGAATAATGGGGTGTGAGAACTGAAAGGAACTTAAGCCTTTTTTTTTTTTTATGGAAGAAGAAACTGAGTTTGATCAGGTAAGTGCCTCAGTCACAAAGAAAGTGAATGGAGGAAGTAGAAGCAGAACTCAGGTCTCTTAACTGGAATTTCAGATATTAAATTGATAGGTTTCATAACAATAATAGTTTTCACATGTTATTGGGTGCCACTGAGTCGCTTTTGACTCACACCAAGCCCTTGTGACAGAGTAGAACTACAGGGTTTTCTGGGCTGTAATCTTTATGGAAGCAGATTGCCAGCTCCTTCTCCTCCGGAGCAGCTGGGTGGCTTTGAACCGCCAACCTTTTGGTTAGCAGTTGAGTGCTTAACCTTTGCATCGCCTGGGTTTCTTAGGTTTCATATAGGAGGAAGAAATGCTATGTACAAGGTAGATTGTGTTGCTTTAAACTGCTAAATTTGTAGTAATTTATTCAAGCCACAAAAGAAAATTAATACATACCACTGGAGAGCAGAAAGTAGAGAAGAAGAGAAGGGATATGTCACTCAGCTCCCTAGTGTCTAAGGAGATTTCCAAGCAGCAGATCCTTCAGCTCAAGGAATAAATGAAAATAGTGTTGAGGAAGAGAAAATGAATGTCATTCAATTTACCCTGAGTGAAGATTCTGTCATGCCCAACTTTTAATTAGCTATGTAAATAGCACTGAGGCAGTTTAAAAAGAGAGCGGAAGAAACAAAAACACAAACCATCTATATTTGGCTTTGGGATTAATGTTTATTATTATTAAAGGGAAGCAGATGTTCTACTCTTGTCTTTCCTTCACTCTGAAAAGCCAGTCAATAGTCAGTAATGCCATGTGTTTCTTCTCTTAGATCTGACTCCTCCTGTCTATCTCTACTCCGCTCTTCCAGGAATCCTTCTCTGCTCACCTTCCCCTTTCACCACCAAGTCTCACAACACCATCAGAGTAATTATTACTCTTTCCTATAATAGGTATTTTAATTATATTATCTCCTCCATTTGACTATAAGCACCTTGAACACAGGATTGTATTTAAACACTGTGACTCCAGCATCTGACACAGTGCTGGCAAATGTGAATGAATGAATGCCATAACTTCAGTCTGGGTCCCATCATCTTTGCTTCCATTACTGAGATACCTCTTGAATGGCTCTCTTATTGTTGCAAATATTATCTTCTTAAAAAATAATTTTTATTAAGTACTCACTTGCCTAAAAACCTTTAGAAGTTCTTTGTCGCCTACAGGAGAAATTCTAAATTAATTACCTTATTATTTAAGGTTCTTCATAACTTGACCTCAACCTATACTTCTAGCCTTACCCTCCCCTGTCCTCTCCCTACATGAATTTTATTTTATTTATTTATACATCTGCTTCCCCTTCTCCAATTTTTTCAAACTTCAGGTCTTGAAGTACAACCCATTAGTGGGTCTTGAAATCATTTTAGTGGATCATGACCGGTACATTTTAAAAAGAGAACAGGAGATATTGAAGGATGTGGTGACACACAGTAAATTAAGTGTTCATGGAACTTCTGTTTCTGTGGTGTGTGTATGTGTCACACTGAAAACTTTTTCTTACTATGGAGAACAAAATTGAGAATTCAAAAGGATAAATTTATTTTGTTTTATTATTATGACTACTATTATTTTTTGCCAGTACTTTTCACAATAGCTTGCGAAACAATTATAAGTATGTGTTGAATGAACAGGACTGAACTGAGGGTGTACTGGAGCTTAAAGATCGTAGAGCTACACTGACCACTGACAAGTAGTGTAGCTTTCCTCAGTGGTCAAGGCAGTGACTCAGACTCCACAGGACTACCTCAGTTCTCCCACGATATCACAGCGTGCACACTTGGGCAGACAGAGAGGCACTTTCTCTGCCTCCCTATCAATCCACAAACTTCTATGGAACATATCTAGTGTCTTTGACACTAGAGGGAACCTGAAATATTAAAGGTTCAGTCCCAGGGCCAGGACTAGAATGAGGTTAGAGAAATGTCATACAACTTAGGAGGTATTCTCTCTCAGGGTCATGTAAGTGCAGACACTGCATTTAGACCCTCCCCACTTCTAACCAAGTTGGTGAGATGAGATAACCACAGTGAAGCACAAGCTTGAAGGAAGGCCCACCTGGGCTCTGATTCCTGCTGTGCTGCTTTCTGGGTCATATGACTTCAGGCAAGTCACTCATCTTCCCTCAGGTTCCACTTCTTACCTCCTCCACTACCACTGTGGTCCAGACTAACAACATCTCTCACCTGGATCACTGCAACAGCCTCTTAACTGTTCCCCCTGCCTCCACCTTTGTCCCCCTGCAATTTATTGTCAAAACAGTGCCAATTTGGTTCTTTTAAAATGTAAGTCAGATCATATCGCTCATTCACTCAAAGCTTTCCAATAGCTTCCCAGTTCTATGAGAGTAAAAGCCAACATCCTTGCAATGGACCTGCAAGGTCCTACCTGATCTGGCCCCCCATTACCTCTCTAACTTCATTTCTTGCTGCTTTCCCCTCGTTATTCTGCCCCAACCACCCTGACATCCTCCCCACTCTTTGATATCTACACTAAGCATGCTCCTACCTCACAGCCTTTGCACTTACTGTTCCCTCTACCTGGCATGTCCTTCCCCTGTATAACTGCATGGCCGCCTCATTCACCTCCTTCAAGTCTTTGCTCAAATACTGTCTTATCACTAAGGTCTTCGTTGACCACCCTTTAAAAATTTTAATGCTCCAGTCTCTGGCACTTCTTTCCCCCTCCACTTTATTTTTCCCTAGAGTACTTTTTACCATCTGACATACTTTCTGACATTAGAATGTACTTCTCTGCTGGAGGTCCTAGCCAGAGCAATTAGGCTAGAAAAAGAAATAAAGGGCATCAAATTGGTAGGAAGAAGTAAAAGTATCTCTATTTGCAGATGATATGATCTTGTACACAGAAAACCCCAAAGAATCTGCAAGAAAACTACTGGAACTAATAGTAGATTTCAGCAAAGTTTCAGGATACAAGATAGACATACAAAAATCAGTTGGACTCCTTTACACTGACAGAGAACCTCGAAGAGGAGATCACCAAATCAATACCATTTACAATAGCCCCAAGAAGATAAAATACTTAGGAGTAAATCTAACCAGAGACGTAAATGACACATACAATGAAAACTACAAGAGGCTGCTACAAGAAACCAAGAGAGACCTGCATAAGTGGACAAACATACCTTGCTCATGGATAGGAACACTCAACATTGTGAAAATGTCAATTCTACCCAAAGCGATCTACAGATACAATGTAATCCCAATCCAAATTCCAACGACATTTTTTAACGAGATGGAGAAACAAATCACCAACTTCATATGGAAAGGGAAGAGGCCCTGGATAAGTAAAGCATTACTCAAGAATAAGAACAAAGTGAGAGGCCTCACACTACCTGATCTTAGAACCTATTATACCAGCAGGGTAGTCAAAACAGCCTGGTCGTAGTACAACAACAGACACATAGACCAATGGAACAGAATTGAGAATCCAGACATAAATTCATCCACCTCTGAGCAGCTGCTATTTGACAAAGGCCCAAAGTCCGTTAATTGGAGAAAAGACAGTCTCTTTAACAAATGGTGCTGGCATAACTGGATATCCATCTGCAGAAAACTGAAACAAGACCCATACCTCAGAACATGCACAAAAACTAACTCAAAATGGATCAAAGACTTAAATATAAAATCGAAAACAATAAAGATCATGGAAGAAAAAATAGGGACAACGCTAGGAGTCCTAATACATGGCATAAACACAATATGAACCATAAGTAACAGTGCACAAGCACCAGAAGAGATACTAGATAAATGGGAGCTCCTAAAAATCAAACACTTATGCTCATCAAAAGACTTCACCAAAAGAGTAAAAAGATAACCTGCAGACTGGGAAAAAATTTTTAGCTACAACAAATCCAATCAGTGTCTAATCTCTAAAATCTACATGATACTGCAAAACCTCAACAACAAAAAGACAACCCAATTAAAAAATGGGCAAAGGATATGAACAGGCACTTCACCAAAGAAGATATTCGGGCGGCTAACAGACACATGAAGAAATGCTCACAAAGCGGCCATCTAAGATACTCCACTGGTCTCATCCCTTCGGGAGCAAGGGAGAATGAAGAGAACAGGATACAAGGAAAAGATTAGTCCAAAGGACTAATT
>NW_004443965.1:4625637-4627060 GCF_000243295.1 Trichechus manatus latirostris
CCAAATGAGACTAACGAGGTACAGGAGTCCAGTGACAAGGGCCAGAGGGCAGAAGAGGACAAGGAAGCTGGTGATAGGGAACCCAAGTTTGAGTAAGGATATTGTTGATGTGTTGTGAGATTGTTAACCATTGTCATAGGGCAACATTTGTAGTAACTGTTAAATGAGAAACTATTCTGTAAGCCTTCGTCTTAAGTGAGAATAACAGCACACTTGAAAGAGTGTAGTCAATGTCACTGAACTGTGCATGTAGAAATTTTTGAAACGGTGTATCTTTGGCTATGTGTAGTTTCACCAAGAAAAAAAAAGGTTGAGAAGTTAGAGGGTTAATATGTTGTGGGGTTGTTAACCAATGTCGTAAAATAACATGTGTACTACGGTTTCATGAGAAACTATTTGTTCTGTAAGCCTTCACCTGAAGTACAATAAAATATAAAAAAGAAAAAAAAGAAAGAAATGCTCACGATCATTAGCCATTGGAGAAATGCAAATCGAAACTACAATGAGATAATCATCTCACCCCAACAAGACTAGCATTAATCCAAAAAACACAAAATAACAAATGCTGGAGAGGTTGTGGAGAGACGGGAACACTTATACACTGTTGGTGGGAATGTAAAATGGTGCAACCACTTTGGAAATTGATTTGGCACTTCCTTAAAAAGCTAGAAATAGAAGTACCATATGATCCAGCTGTCCTGCTCCTTGGAATATATCCTAGAGATATAAGAGCCATCACATGAATAGATATATGCAGACCCATGTTCGTTGCAGCGCTGTTCACAGTAACAAAAATACAGAAACACCCTAGGTGCCCATCATCGCACAAATGGATAAACAAATTATGGTATATCCACACAATGGAATACTATGTAACAATAAAGAACAATGATGAAGCCATGAAACATAACATGGAGGAATCTGGAGGGCATTATGGTAAGTGAATTTAGTCAGTCACAGAAAGACAAATATTGTATAAGACCACTGTTATAAGAACTCAAGAAAAGGTTTAAACACAGGAGAAAACATTCTTTGATGGTTATGAGAGTGAGGAGGGAGGGTAAGGGTTATTTACTAACTAGATAGTAGCTAAGAATTATATTAGGTGAAGGGAAAGACAGCAGACCCTACAGGGGGAGTCAGCACAACTGGACTAAACCAAAGCTAAGAAGTTTCCTGAATACAGTCAAACACTTTGAGGGACAGAGTAGCAGGGGTAAGGGTCTGGGGACCATGCTTTCAGGAGACATCTAGGTCCATTGGCATAACGAATCTTATTAAGAAAATGTTCTGCATCCTACTTTGGTGAGTGGTGTCTGGGGTCTTAAAAGCTTGCAAGCAGCCATCTAAGATGCATCAATTGGTCCCAACCACCTGGAGTAAAGGAGAATGAAGAACACCAAAGACGCAAGGAAGGTATTAG